>NC_092335.1:620325000-620410000 GCF_046630445.1 Rutidosis leptorrhynchoides
ACGTTGGTACAAAATTAAGTATTATCAATTCTAAGTTTGCTAAAAATATATTTAAATACCTCGAGCTAAGTTTTAATACTCCGCATATATTACTTGGAACTTAAAATGAATTTTAGATGAACCTTTTTGATCAGGTTTCAAACAGGTAATGAGTGAAATAATTAAATATATTTAATCTAAAAATTTGGGATTTTTAGGAACACTTTTTATTCCGTAACTGTTTAGCAATGGACACGATGTTATACTCCGTGTAAATCGTCGGCAGCCTAATAGTTTAATACACCCGTGATATTTAGAAATATGAATGGGATTACTGTGTAATGTTTGTCCTTGTTGTACTTAGTATATTATATATGCATATACATATACATGATAAACAAAACCTTATAACCATCACCAAACTTAACTTACTTCTTGTTCCTTACATGATCAACCAACACTGCTATTCGAGTTATGCAACTTGAACACTACAACCACAACCAACTCAAATTCTGTTTCTTTTGATCACTAACTCCATCACCTTAACACCCACCAACAAAAACCCACTTCACCTTCTAAACACTCTTCTCCATCGTGAACCATCACCTTCTCCATCTCCACAACCGCCGGTCACTTTTATTACACTACCACCTCCATCATAGTAAACCACCCTATAACCACCCCCACCTCTAATCTTTTGTGTGACAACCCACCACTGCCACCACCTTTCTACGTTTATTTTTTTCTTATATCTGTCCCAGCCGGCAACCATCATCAACGGAACACCATTTAAGCCATCATCTCGTTAGTACCGTTCAATTTCCGCTTCATCAAACAAACTACCTATCTGTTATCATCACGACCTTGATTGGTCACATAGTTGATAAACTCGAAACAACTACCACAACGTAAACCCAGTTGCTATAGTTTATGATTATTGTTCGAACAAAACCCAAACCACTACTTCGTCATCACCATCTTTAATCACCAAACCATCACCATGAATTGCTCACTATTGCTAGCTGCTACCTCCTGTCTTTCGAACAAACCCCCGAGAAACACCATGAATCACCACCGCGTATATTATATATTTTTTTTTACTTCTTTCTCCTGTTGAAATCACGAACCCAACACCACTATAGCCTTCTGTTTCGGTTGCTGAACCTGTTTCCTTGCTTCTGTTTCGGATTCAAAACCCAGCACGTTCTGTTTCGATCTTGACATACCCCAAAAACCAAAAACATTCGATTACTATTCTTGAAGGTTGGATCAATAAATAAATGTTAATGTGTGTTTCATTAGTGGCCGACAATTGTAATACAAATAACACCACTTGTTTTTAAAAAAAAGGGAAAGTCGATGTCATTAAAGTTTATTGCTGGCCACCACGTTTTTTTTTGCTTCTTTTCCTGTTTTCCGAATCTAGCTTGGGCCGTTATGATCTTATTATATAATTGGGCCGTATTGTATGCGTTGGACCGAGTTTTGAGTTAGGCCTAGAGTCCAACCGATGATTCTAATTTGGGCCACCAGGTTTTTATCTTTTATTTGGGCCGAATAAAGAACCTAAGTTAATCAAGTGGGCCGTGAACTTATGTTAGTAGTCGAATCAGGAACTTGTTATTAGACTTGGACACTTGCTGTGAATTGCTATCAAAATTAATAATGGTGGTATGGATAGAACCCAAAAGATACGATGATGGTTGTGAATGATGTTTAGGATCGTGCTAAAGGTGATGATGGATTACAGTTGATGATGATGATTATGTTAGATGATTAAGATAACCAATTGATGATTAAGATAATGATTAGGATTCGGGTAAGATGACGATGATATAAATGATAGGTTTAATATACGATAGTGTATGATTCGATGATGGTGATATAATGATAAAAAGATTGGTGATGAAGATATATATTTGGGTTTGTGTTATGAAGATGAAAACAGAAATATACGAGTTATGTATAAATAAGGATATTATCGGGTTAGCGGGACGTCGCGGGTTCAAACCCGGACTTGGACATTTTTTTAAGCGCTACTCCTTTGAGGTAGTTTTTACTAATACCCTTATTATTATTATTTCATTATTATTTTTATTGTTATTATTATTATTATTTATTATTGATTGTTATTAAGTAATTATTATTATTACCAATATTAGTAATAAGATTATTAGTATAATAAATATTATTATCATTATTAATATTATTAAAATATATAGTATTATTATTAATAAGACTATTAAAAATTTATATTAGAATCATTTTTTTTATTAAAAGTATCATTATTATTTGAAATATTATTTTTACGAAAACTAACATTTTTTTTAATCTTATCATTATAATTTTTTTATTAAAAATTATTATTATTACTAACATTACTTTTATTATTAGTATTATTATCAAAACTATTAATATCAGTATCATTATTAAATCTAGATACAAATTTTTATTTATTATTATTAATATTATTCTACTAAAATAAATCACTATATAAGAATATATTTAAAACATATCGCATAACAACATTATATTTTCATAATAAATACTAATTATTTATCTAAAGTATATAAAAGAAATAGAGTTACCAATGAAACATACAAGTTACTGATATAACAAATAATAATAATATCTAAACTTGTTCGATTACAAGTTTATGTTTTAATAAATATATGAATAATATAGGTTCGTGAATCCGAGGCCAAACTTACACTTGTTCAATGATGTTATATGTATTTTTACTACAAAATACAGTATGGTGAGTTTCATTTGCTCCCTTTTTAATTGCTTTTGCAATATATATATATTTTTGGGCTGAGAATACATGCGCTGCTTTTATAAATATTTACGAAATAGACACAAGTACTTAAAAATACATTCTACGTTGAGTTGTACTACTGGCATACTTCCCTGTAGCTTGGTAACTACTATTTACATGGGTATTGTAAACGCGAATCCTGTTGATAGATCTATCGGGCCTGACAACCCCAACCGGACTAGACGACCAGTATTCAACGGTTGCACAGTACTTCGTTTCGGTGACTACTTTTGGTAGTGTAGTGAGATTTCATAATAAATGGAATATGCGACGTTGATTAAATGTTAAGTATGGTTACCAAGTGCTCAACCACTTAGAATATTTTTATTAAAACGTTTGTGTATATGAAATCTTGTGGTCTATTAAGATATTGAAATGATTGTTATGATAAACCTATGACCTCACCAACCTTTTGGTTGACACTTTTAAGCATGTTTATTCTCAGGTACGAATTAAGTCTTCCGCTGTGCATTTGCTCATTTTAAGGACATTATTTGGAGTCGATCATCTCAATGGGACCAAATGTTGATGACTTAGTCCATGTGGATAAGGACGGGTCATTACAGGTGGTATCAGAGCGGTGGTCTTAGCGAACCAGGTCTTGCATTAGTGTGTCTAACTGATAGTAGTTAGGATGCATTAGTGAGTCTGGACTCCGACCGTGTCTGCATGTCAAAAGTTTTGCTTATCATTCCGTGTCGGAAATCATCTGCTTATCATCCTTAGAAAATTACCTGCTTATCATTCTTAGTCTAGACACATCTTACTGCATTGATTGCATTAATAGTGTATAGACAAATTCATATCTTAGCGTATCTGTTACTGTTACCTTTGCCTGACAGCTTCTGTAGATTCCTCTGTAACTTATGGGATTTTAGTATTATATATGCATATGTAAATTATGTATTGCAGGGTACTAATCTACATCCTATAATCTATTTTTTATTGAAAATCCTTCATCTGATCGTATGAGATGAATCCCTCAACCAGTTCGAATTCCTCGGATTTCGACAGCTATTCCGATATGGAGTTTCACCTAAGCTTCGAAAGTAGTGTCACCATAATGAATTAACCAATTCATTTGATGGGTTCGTAGTCTACTTAATCAATGGAGACACGAAGAAGGCGATCCCTTCCACCAACCGAATTCACCTCTTGACGATGAACCTTAAACACTTACCGGCGAACCTATCCGCAACACTATTTTCTCTCTCATTTTTAGAGTATCTCGTCACAATTATATTCTATCCACAATTCTAAATCTTATTCATCAACTCGTTCCGATCGACAATCATCCCGGAGTAATACAAGAAGTTAAACTTCGTGCTCGAGTAATAGTTTTGGAAAATATGGTTAAAAACGTACCAGCTTTAGCAACATCATCGGCACCAACAGTACCATCAGTAACAGCACCAGTACCATCAACAATCCATGCCTCAACATCTCATTCTGTACCTCGAGTATAATCATCGCTCTACGAATTGTTTTACATCATTTACCTTCGTTCGACATGTCAATTATTTAATCTCTAATGTTTTAGAGATTATGTACTATAGTTCTAAATGTAAACCAAATGAGTTTAATATCATATTAACTCATTAAATCCATGATTACATATGAAGAAAATATATACGTATATATGTTTTCATCAAGATTGTAAATAAAAATTCTTTTGTACAAAGTGTTAATGGTGAAAATATTTTAACGGGCAGGTAATATCCGAGGTATATTTAGATTTCACCTTAATAAGTTACACTGTACATTCTTCGAAGCTGATTCAACAGTCATTTACTATCCTACTTACAACCACCGATATACGTATCCGTTCACCGCATAATAATCATTTTCATCCAATTTCATATTTCGATTTTGACCTATCGGAATACAACAAGTGGCATAATGAAGAAAATATTTGAAAAAAAAAATCGTTAGAAACAAACAAATTAACTATGAGAAATTTTGTTAAGAATCCACGCTAACTGTTCCTAGCTAATTGTTCCTAGCTAACTGATTACATTTTATTTATGGCAATTTAATTATCGCAATTTACATTCTTGCAATTTTATTTATCGTCATTTAATTTCTGTTATTTACTTTACGCACTTTATTTATCGTTATTTAATTTCTGTTATTTATTTTACTCACTTTAAATATCGGGACATGTATACAAGGTTTTGATATATCATATCGACGCATCTATATATATTATTTGGAATAACCATAGACACTCTATATGCAGTAATGCGGGAGTTAGCTATACAGGGTTGAGGTTGATTCTACAATAATATATATAGTTTGAGTTGTGATCGAGTCTGAGACATGTACACGGGTCACGATACGTATTAATTAATTCGAATATTATATATTAAACTATATATGAATTATTGGACTGTTAACTGTGGACTGTCGACTGTGGACTAATAACATTGGACAATTAAAATGAATTAAAATATTGATTATAACATATGAAACTAAATAATTCTTCAAGTTTGCCACTTGATTTCATCTTAAACCTCATTTGTATCTTGACGATTCCAATCTGCGTTCAAACATTTCATGATTC
Source organism: Rutidosis leptorrhynchoides (assembly GCF_046630445.1). Taxonomy (NCBI): domain Eukaryota; kingdom Viridiplantae; phylum Streptophyta; class Magnoliopsida; order Asterales; family Asteraceae; genus Rutidosis; species Rutidosis leptorrhynchoides. The sequence goes on from NC_092335.1 coordinate 620,330,361, forward strand.
TTGAAAACACCTCAATCGAGAGGATGAACCAACCACACTTCATCTATGGAAGGAAAGATTTATGCATATAGTTATGCACCTGAAAAACTCTTGGAACCTGAGTAAAGGTTTAACACATATCTGTGCTAGCTCCTTTGGCATTGTTATTACAGAAAATAACATTGCAATTTTTTTTTTCTTCACAATAGACAGTTTTGTCAGAGCTCCAGCAAGTCAACTTCGACTTTTCGTTCGAAACAATCTTATTATAACCTTGATATATATGCGTGCTCTTTTATTGTTATCGGAGAACCTTTTATATTTCCCCATATTACCAGCAGATGTACAAGCAACCTCGTTGCTCCTCAGCTTAAATCTCTCCGACAAATCACAATATTTATCTATTGAAGTCTTATCATGAACTCATCATCATCTTGTAACGATAATTACCATACCAAATACCGGGAGGCATCAATCGATAATCTCGAATTCCTCAGTGATTCTATGACAACAATTATATATATATAAGTATATATATATATATATATATATATATATATATATATATATATATTCTATCTCCTGGATTTACAAAACTTCAATTCTGAATTTCTGAAAAGCGCTTTAGTCTATGAATCAGTTTTCTGAGTTTTGAAAAAGCTGATGAAATCTTTAGCGAATACCTTGTTCCTTAGTCTAAATCCTTGCGAACGAATTTCTTCATCATTTTCTGATCTTAAATATTTTAAATTCAAAAGATATCATCGTATCTTTCGTTATAAATATCTTAGATATTTCTGAAGATACCTTCATAAATATCTTTATTCAAAATTATCTATCTCTTCGTGCTATCCATGTTACGTCATAAAGGAAACTATCTTAGTTTCTAAATTTCTTTAAAATTCGAGTTTGAATTATGAATGGTTTCTGGAGAAGTGTTAGGAATTGAAGCATGAGTTAGTATAATATAATGACGTCAGGCCAACGTGGTTATATTACAGTAAGTCTTGCTGAATTTCTAATGGAACGTGATGATGGTTCACAGATCTTACCCTCATCATGTGCCATGATACATAACTCTTTCATTCTACATAACCTCTAAACATATCAAGAGATTATTTTCTTGATAGTTCTATCCTTACCGTGATTCCAGCAGTTTGCTAATTAATCATGATATTACATTTCCTTTCTGATTAGAAGATTTCCTTAAATCCATTGAGTTCCGAAAATCCACCATGACTACGTCAAATGTTAATACGAAACTTTTCACTCTTTTGTGATAAGCTTCATTCGTACGCTTCACATAATCGGATCGTTTTATCTATATTAATCAATAATGATAAAACTCTAGTTATCAACTCTTATTCGTCATGAAAACGTTTTTAGTGTTAGCCATGACGACCTCGATCAAATTTCGGGGACGAAATTTCTTTAACGGGTACGTACTGTCACGACCCGAAAAATTTCGACTAATTTTAAACCAAACTCTCGATACGATGTAATATTCTTGACACGATAAGACAAATCTGTTAGGATGAGTCTCAAAAATTTTGAACTACTTCATATATGCAATTACCCTTCGACTATTTCCGACGATTCACGAACGACTATTTGTATTTAGATATAAATAAGCATATAAAAATAAATATAAATATATATTTAAAAATATATATATATAATATTTTGATATAAGATTTAATTAATAAAATTTAATATGTAAACGACTTATTATATAATAAAACGAGTTATATAAATTTTAGCTTTATTAAAAATATATTTAGAATCTATTTGATTAATTTTAAAAATATTTAATTTTTGAGTTGGGATCAAGCTCGAATGACAGCTCAATTTTTATGATCAATACTAAACAAGTTTAAACTCGAATTTGTGAGAAGTTGAAATTAAACGTTGGTACATAATTAAGTATTATCAATTCTAAGTTTGCTAAAAATATATTTAAATACCTCGTGCTAAGTTTTAATACTCCGCATATATTACTTGGAACTTAAAATGAATTTTAGATGAACCTTTTTGATCAGGTTTCAAACAGGTAATGAGTGAAATAATTAAATATATTTAATCTAAAAATTTGGGATTTTTAGGAACACTTTTTATTCCGTAACTGTTTAGCAATGGACACGATGTTATACTCCGTGTAAATCGTCGGCAGCCTAATAGTTTAATACACCCATGATATTTAGAAATATGAATGGGATTACTGTGTAATGTTTGTCCTTGTTGTACTTAGTATATTATATATGCATATACATATACATGATAAACAAAACCTTATAACCATCACCAAACTTAACTTACTTCTTGTTCCTTACATGATCAACCAACACTGCCATTCGAGTTATGCAACTTGAACACTACAACCACAACCAACTCAAATTCTGTTTCTTTTGATCACTAACTCCATCACCTTAACACCCACCAACAAAAACCCACTTCACCTTCTAAACACTCTTCTCCATCGTGAACCATCACCTTCTCCATCTCCACAACCGCCGGTCACTTTTATTACACTACCACCTCCATCATAGTAAACCACCCTATAACCACCCTCACCTCTAATCTTTTGCGTGATAACCCACCACCGCCACCACCTTTCTACGTTTATTTTTTTTTCTTATATCTGTCCCAGCCGGCAACCTTCATCAACGGAACACCATTTAAGCCATCATCTCGTTAGTACCATTCAATTTCCGCTTCATCAAACAAACTACCTATCTGTTATCATCACGACCTTGATTGGTCACATAGTTGATGAACTCGAAACAACTACCACAACGTAAACCCACTTGCTATAGTTTATGATTATTGTTCGAACAAAACCCAAACCACTACTTCATCATCACCATCTTTAATCACCAAACCATCACCATGAATTGCTCACTATTGCTAGCTGCTACCTCCTGTCTTTCGAACAAACCCCCGAGAAACACCATGAATCACCACCGCGTATATTATATATATATTTTTTACTTCTTTCTCCTGTTGAAATCATGAACCCAACACCACTATAGCCTTCTGTTTTGGTTGCTGAACCTGTTTCCTTGCTTCTGTTTCGGATTCAAAACCCAGCACGTTCTGTTTCGATCTTGACATACCCCAAAAACCAAAAACATTCGATTACTATTCTTGAAGGTTGGATCAATAAATAAATGTTAATGTGTGTTTCATTAGTGGCCGACAATTGTAATACAAATAACACCACTTGTTTTTTTTTAAAAAAAAGGAAAGTCGATGTCATTAAAGTTTATTGCTGGCCACCACATTTTTTTTGCTTCTTTTCCTGTTTTCCGAATCTAGCTTGGGCCGTTATGATCTTATTATATAATTGGGCCGTATTGTATGCGTTGGGCCGAGTTTTGAGTTAGGCCTAGAGTCCAACCGATGATTCTAATTTGGGCCACCAGGTTTTTATCTTTTATTTGGGCCGAATAAAGAACCTAAGTTAATCAAGTGGGCCGTGAACTTATGTTAGTAGTCGAATCAGGAACTTGTTATTAGACTTGGACACTTGCTGTGAATTGCTATCAAAATTAATAATGGTGGTATGGATAGAACCCAAAAGATACGATGATGGTTGTGAATGATGTTTAGGACCGTGCTAAAGGTGATGATGGATTACAGTTGATGATGATGATTATGTTAGATGATTAAGATAACCGATTGATGATTAAGATAATGATTAGGATTGGGGTATGATGACGATGATATAAATGATAGGTTTAATATACGATAGTGTATGATTCGATGATGGTGATATAATGATAAAAAGATTGGTGATGAAGATATATATTTGGGTTTGTGTTATGAAGATGAAAACAGAAATATACGAGTTATATATAAATAAGGATATTATCGGGTTAGCGGGACGTCGCGGGTTCAAACCCGGACTTGGACATTTTTTTAAGGGCTACTCCTTTGAGGTAGTTTTTACTAATACCCTTATTATTATTATTTCATTATGATTTTTATTGTTATTATTATTATTATTATTTATTATTGATTGTTATTAAGTAATTACTATTATTACCAATATTAGTAATAAGATTATTAGTATAATAAATATTATTATCATTATTAATATTATTAAAATATATAGTATTATTATTAATAGGACTATTAAAAATTTATATTAGAATCATTTTTTTTATTAAAAGTATCATTATTATTTGAAATATTATTTTTACGAAAACTAACCTTTTTTTTAAATTTTATCATTATAATTTTTTTTATTAAAAATTATTATTATTACTAACATTACTTTTATTATTAGTATTATTATCAAAACTATTAATATCAGTATCATTATTAAATCTAGATACAAATTTTTATTTATTATTATTAATATTGTTCTACTAAAATAAATAACTATATAAGAATATATTTAAAACATATCGCATAACAACATTATATTTTCATAATAAATACTAATTATTTATCTAAAGTATATAAAAGAAATAGAGTTACCAATGAAACATACAAGTTACTGATATAACAAATAATAATAATATCTAAACTTGTTCGATTACAAGTTTATGTTTTAATAAATATATGAATAATATAGGTTCGTGAATCCGAGGCCAAACTTACACTTGTTCAATGATGTTATATGTATTTTTACTACAAAATACAGTATCGTAAGTTTCATTTGCTCCCTTTTTAATTGCTTTTGCAATATATATATTTTTGGCCTGAGAATACATGCGCTGCTTTTATAAATATTTACGAAATAGACACAAGTACTTAAAAATACATTCTACGTTGAGTTGTACCACTGGCATACTTCCCTGTAGCTTGGTAACTACTATTTACATGGGTATTGTAAACGCGAATCCTGTTGATAGATCTATCGGGCCTGACAACCCCAACCGGACTGGACGACCAGTATTCAACGGTTGCACAGTACTTCGTTTCGGTGACTACTTTTGGTACAGTGTAGTGAGATTTCATAATAAAGGGAATATGCGACGTTGATTAAATGTTAAGTATGGTTACCAAGTGCTCAACCACTTAGAATATTTTTATTAAAACGTTTGTGTATATGAAATCTTGTGGTCTATTAAGATATTGAAATGATTGTTATGATAAACCTATGAACTCACCAACCTTTTGGTTGACACTTTTAAGCATGTTTATTCTCAGGTACGAATTAAGTCTTCCGCTGTGCATTTGCTCATTTTAAGGACATTATTCGGAGTCGATCATCGCAATGGGACCAAATGTTGATGACTTAGTCCAGGTGGATAAGGACGGGTCATTACAGGTGGTATCAGAGCGGTGGTCTTAGCGAACCAGGTCTTGCATTAGTGTGTCTAACTGATAGTAGTTAGGATGCATTAGTGAGTCTGGACTCCGACCGTGTCTGCATGTCAAAAGTTTTGCTTATCATTCCGTGTCGGAAATCATCTGTTTATCATCCTTAGAAAATTACATGCTTATCATTCTTAGTCTAGACACATCTTACTGCATTGATTGCATTAATAGTGTATAGACAGATTCATATCTTAGCGTATCTGTTACTGTTACCTTTGCCTGACAGCTTCTGTAGATTCCTCTGTAACTTATGGGATTTTAGTATTATATATGCATATGTAAATTATGTATTGCAGGGTACTAATCTACATCCTATAATCTATTTTTTTTTATCAAAAATCCTTCATCTGATCGTATGAGATGAATCCCTCAACCAGTTCGAATTCCTCGAATTTCGACAGCTATTCCGATATGGAGTTTCACCTAAGCTCTGAAAGTAGTGTCACCATAATGAATTAACCAATTCATTTAATGGGTTCGTAGTCTACTTAATCAATGGAGACGCGAAGAAGGCGATCCCTTCCACCAACCTAATTCACCTCTTGACGATGAACCTTAAACACTTACCGGTGAACCTATCCGCAACACTATTTTCTCTCTCATTTCCAGAGTATCTCGTCACAATTATATTCTATCCACAATTCTAAATCTTATTCATCCACTCGTTCCGACCGACAATCATCCCGGAGTAATACAAGAAGTCAAACTTCGTGCTCGAGTAATAGTTTTGGAAAATATGGTTCAAAACGTACCAGCTTCAGCAACATCGTCGGCACCAACAGTACCATCAGTAACTGCACCAGTACCATCAACAATCCATGCCTCAACATCTCATTCTATACCTCGAGTATAGTCATTGCTCTACGAATCGTTTTACATCATTTACCTTCGTTCGACATGTCAATTATTTAATCTCTAATGTTTTAGAGATTATGTACTATAGTTCTAAATGTAAACCAAATGAGTTTAATATCATATTAACTCATTAAATCCATGATTACATCTGAAGAAAATATATACATATATATGTTTTCATCAAGATTGTAAATAAAAATTCTTTTGTACAAACTGTTAATGGTGAAAATATTTTAACGGGTAGGTAATATCCGAGGTATATTTAGATTTCACCTTAAAAAGTTACAGTGTACATTCGTCGAAGCTGATTCAACAGTCATTTACTATCCTACTTACAACCACTGATATACGTATCCGTTCACCGCAGAATAATCATTTTCATCCAATTTCATATTTGGATTTTGACCTATCAGAATACAACAAGTGGCATAATGAAGAAAATATTTGAAAAAAAAAATCGTTAGAAACAAACAAATTAACTATGAGAAATTTTGTTAAGAATCCACGCTAACTGTTCCTAGCTAATTGTTCCTAGCTAACTGATTACATTTTATTTATCGCAATTAAATTATCGCAATTTACATTCTCGCAATTTTATTTATTGTCATTTAATTTCTGTTATTTACTTTACGCACTTTATTTATCGTTATTTAATTTCTGTTATTTATTTTACTCACTTTAAATATCGGGACACGTATACAAGGTTTTGATATATCATATCGACGCATCTATATATATTATTTGGAATAACCATAGACACTCTATATGCAGTAATGCGGGAGTTAGCTATACAGGGTTGAGGTTGATTCTACAATAATATATATAGTTTGAGTTGTGATCGAGTCTGAGACATGTACACGGGTCACGATACGTATTAATTAATTCGAATATTATATATTAAACTATATATGAATTATTGGACTGTTAACTGTGGACTATCGACTGTGGACTAATAATATTGGATAATTAAAATGAATTAAAATATTGATTATAACATATGAAACTAAATAATTCTTCAAGTTTGCCACTTGATTTCATCTTAAACCTCATTTGTATCTTGACAATTCCAATCTGCGTTCAAACATTTCATGATTCTTGAAAGCACCTCAATCGAGAGGATGAACCAACCACACTTCATCTATGGAAGGAAAGATTTATGCATATAGTTATGCACCTGAAAAACTCTTAGAACCTGAGTAAAGGTTTAACACATATCTGTGCTAGCTCCTTTGGCATTGTTATTACAGAAAATAACATTGCAATTTTTTTTTTCTTCACAATAGACAGTTTTGTCAGAGCTCCAGCAAGTCAACTTCGACTTTTCGTTCGAAACAATCTTATTATAACCTTGATATATATGCGTGCTCTTTTATTGTTATCGGAGAACCTTTTATATTTCCCCATATTACCAGCAGATGTACAAGCAACCTCGTTGCTCCTCAGCTTAAATCTCTCTGACAAATCACAATATTTATCTATTGAAGTCTTATCATGAACTCATCAGCATCTTGTAACGATAATTACCATACCAAATACCGGGAGGCATCAATCGATAATCTCGAATTCCTCAGCGATTCTACGACAACAATTATATATATATATATATAAGTATATATATATATATATTCTATCTCCTGGATTTACAAAACTTCAATTCTGAATTTCTGAAAAGCACTTTAGTCTATGAATCAGTTTTCTGAGTTTTGAAAAAACCGATGAAATCTTTAGCGAATACCTTGTTCCTTAATCTAAATCCTTGCGAACGAATTTCTTCATCATTTTCTGATCTTAAATATTTTAAATTCAAAAGATATCATCGTATCTTTCGTTATAAATATCTTAGATATTTCTGAAGATACCTTCATAAATATCTTTATTCAAAATTATCTATCTCTTCGTGCTATCCGCGTTACGTCATAAAGGAAACTATCTTAGTTTCTAAATTTCTTTAAAATTCGAGTTTGAATTATGAATGGTTTCTGGAGAAGTGTTGGGAATTGAAGCATGAGTTAGTATAATATAATGACGTCAGGCCAACGTGGTTATATTACAGTAAGTCATGCTGAATTTCTAATAGAACGTGATGATGGTTCACAGATCTTACCCTCATCATGTGCCATGATACATAACTCTTTCATTCTACTTAACCTCTAAACATATCAAGAGATTATTTTCTTGATAGTTCTATCCTTACCGTGATTCCAGCAGTTTGCTAATTAATCATGATATTACATTTCCTTTCTGATTAGAAGATTTCCTTAAATCCATTGAGTTCCGAAAATCCACCATGACTACATCAAATGTTAAGACGAAACTTTTCACTCTTTTGTGATAAGCTTCATTCGTACGCTTCACATAATCGGATCGTTTTATCTATATTAATCAATAATGATAAAACTCTAGTTATCAACTCTTATTCGTCATGAAAACGTTTTTAGTGTTAGCCATGACAACCTCGATCAAATTTCGGGGACGAAATTTCTTTAACGGGTAGGTACTGTCACGACCCAGAAAATTTCGACTAATTTTTAACCAAACTCTCGATACAATGTAATATTCTTGACACGATAAGAGAAATCTGTTAGGATGAGTCTCAAAAATTTTGAACTACTTCATATATGCAATTACCCTTCGACTATTTCCGACGATTCACGAACGACTATTTGTATTTAGATATAAATAAGCATATAAAAATAAATATAAATATATATTTAAAAATATATATATATAATATTGTGATATAAGATTTAATTAATAAAATTTAATATGTAAACGACTTATGATATAATAAAACGAGTTATATAAATTTTAGCTTTATTAAAAATATATTTAGAATCTATTTGATTAATTTTAAAAATATTTAATTTTTGAGTTGGGATCAAGCTCGAATGACAGCTCAATTTTTATGATCAATACTAAACAAGTTTAAACTCGAATTTGTGAGAAGTTGAAATTAAACGTTGGTACATAATTAAGTATTATCAATTCTAAGTTTGCTAAAAATATATTTAAATACCTCGAGCTAAGTTTTAATACTCCACATATATTACTTGGAACTTAAAATGAATTTTAGACGAACCTTTTTGATCAGGTTTCAAACAGGTAATGAGTGAAATAATTAAATATATTTAATCTAAAAATTTGGGATTTTTAGGAACACTTTTTATTCCGTAACTATTTAGCAATGGACACGATGTTATACTCCGTGTAAATCGTCGGCAGCCTAATAGTTTAATACACTCGTGATATTTAGAAATATGAATGGGATTACTGTGTAATGTTTGTCCTTGTTGTACTTAGTATATTATATATGCATATACATATACATGATAAACAAAACCTTATAACCATCACCAAACTTAACTTACTTCTTGTTCTTTACATGATCAACCAACACTGCCATTCGAGTTATACAACTTGAACACTACAACCACAACTAACTCAAATTCTGTTTCTTTTGATCACTAACTCCATCACCTTAACACCCACCAGCAAAAACCCACTTCACCTTCTAAACACTCTTCTCCATCGTGAACCATCACCTTCTCCATCTCCACAACCGCCGGTCACTTTTATTACACTACCACCTCCATCATAGTAAACCACCCTATAACCACCCTCACCTCTAATCTTTTGCGTGATAACCCACCACCGCCACCACCTTTGTACGTTTATTTTTTTTTCTTATATCTGTTCCAGCCGGCAACCATCATCAACGGAACACCATTTAAGCCATCATCTCGTTAGTACCGTTCAATTTCCGCTTCATCAAACAAACTACCTATCTGTTATCATCACGACCTTGATTGGTCACATAGTTGATGAACTCGAAACAACTACCACAACGTAAACCCACTTGCTATAGTTTATGATTATTGTTCGAACAAAACCCAAACCACTACTTTGTCATCACCATCTTTAATCACCAAACCATCACCATGAATTGCTCACTATTGCTAGCTGCTACCTCCTGTCTTTCGAACAAACCCCCGAGAAACACCATGAATCACCACCGCGTATATTATATATTTTTTTTACTTCTTTCTCCTGTTGAAATCACGAACCCAACACCACTATAGCCTTCTGTTTCGGTTGCTGAACCTGTTTCCTTGCTTCTGTTTCGGATTCAAAACCCAGCACGTTCTGTTTCGATCTTGACACACCCCAAAAACCAAAAACATTCGATTACTATTCTTGAAGGTTGGATCAATAAATAAATGTTAATGTGTGTTTCATTAGTGGCCGACAATTGTAATACAAATAACACCACTTGTTTTTAAAAAAAAAAGGGAAAGTCGATGTCATTAAAGTTTATTGCTGGCCACCACGTTTTTTTTTTTTGCTTCTTTTCCTGTTTTCCGAATCTAGTTTGGGCCGTTATGTTCTTATTATATAATTGGGCCGTATTGTATGTGTTGGGCCGAGTTTTGAGTTAGGCCTAGAGTCCAACCGATGATTCTAATTTGGGCCACCAGGTTTTTATCTTTTATTTGGGCCGAATAAAGAACCTAAGTTAATCAAGTGGACCGTGAACTTATGTTAGTAGTCGAATCAGGAACTTGTTATTAGACTTGGACACTTGCTGTGAATTGCTATCAAAATTAATAATGGTGGTATGGATAGAACCCAAAAGATACGATGATTGTTGTGAATGATGTTTAGGACCGTGCTAAAGGTGATGATGGATTACAGTTGATGATGATGATTATGTTAGATGATTAAGATAACCGATTGATGATTAAGATAATGATTAGGATTGGGGTATGATGACGATGATATAAATGATAGGTTTAATATACGATAGTGTATGATTCGATGATGGTGATATAATGATAAAAAGATTGGTGATGAAGATATATATTTGGGTTTGTGTTATGAAGATGAAAACAGAAATATACGAGTTATATATAAATAAGGATATTATCGGGTTAGCGGGACGTCGCGGGTTCAAACTCGGATTTGGACATTTTTTTAAGGGCTACTCCTTTGAGGTAGTTTTTACTAATACCCTTACTATTATTATTTCATTATTATTTTTATTGTTATTATTATTATTATTTATTATTGATTGTTATTAAGTAATTATTATTATTACCAATATTAGTAATAAGATTATTAGTATAATAAATATTATTATCATTATTAATATTATTAAAATATATAGTATTATTATTAATAGGACTATTAAAAATTTATATTAGAATCATTTTTTTTATTAAAAGTATCATTATTATTTGAAATATTATTTTTACGAAAACTAACATTTTTTTTAATCTTATCATTATAATTTTTTTTATTAAAAATTATTAATATTACTAACATTACTTTTATTATTAGTATTATTATCAAAACTATTAATATCAGTATCATTATTAAATCTAGATACAAATTTTTATTTATTATTATTAATATTGTTCTACTAAAATAAATAACTATATAAGAATATATTTAAAACATATCGCATAACAACATTATATTTTCATAATAAATACTAATTATTTATCTAAAGTATATAAAAGAAATAGAGTTACCAATGAAACATACAAGTTACTGATATAACAAATAATAATAATATCTAAACTTGTTCGATTACAAGTTTATGTTTTAATAAATATATGAATAATATAGGTTCGTGAATCCGAGGCCAAACTTATACTTGTTCAATGATGTTATATGTATTTTTACTACAAAATACAGTATGGTGAGTTTCATTTGCTCCCTTTTTAATTGCTTTTGCAATATATATATTTTTGGGCTGAGAATACATGCGATGCTTTTATAAATATTTACGAAATAGACACAAGTACTTAAAAATACATTCTACGTTGAGTTGTACCACTGGCATACTTCCCTGTAGCTTGGTAACTACTATTTACATGGGTATTGTAAATGCGAATCCTGTTGATAGATCTATCGGGCCTGACAACCCCAACCGGACTGGACGACCAGTATTCAACAGTTGCACAGTACTTCGTTTCGGTGACTACTTTTGGTACAGTGTAGTGAGATTTCATAATAAAGGGAATATGCGACGTTGATTAAATGTTAAGTATGGTTACCAAGTGCTCAACCACTTAGAATATTTTTATTAAAACATTTGTGTATATGAAATCTTGTGGTCTATTAAGATATTGAAATGATTGTTATGATAAACCTATGAACTCACCAACCTTTTAGTTGACACTTTTAAGCATTTTTATTCTCAGGTACGAATTAAGTCTTCCGCTGTGCATTTGCTCATTTTAAGGACATTATTTGGAGTCGATCATCGCAATGGGACCAAATGTTGATGACTTAGTCCAGATGGATAAGGAAGGGTCATTACAAAGGAAGTCCAGTTTTTGGGTCATGTTGTGAGCGACCAGGGTATCAAGGTTGATCCCACCAAGATTGAAGCTATCAGCAAGTGGGAGACCCCCACTACACCAACGCACATTTGCCAATTCCTAGGTCTCGTCGGTTACTACCGAAGGTTCATTGAAGGATTTTTTCTGATTGCACGTCCTTTGACCGCGCTGACTCACAAGGGCAAGAAGTTCATTTGGGAACCCGCGCATGAATCAGCATTTCAGACTTTGAAGAAGAAGTTAACCACCGCACCTATCCTATCACTTCCTGAGGGCAGTGACGACTTTGTTGTTTATTATGACGCATCGAAAAGTGGTTTTGGTTGCGTGTTGATGCAACGATCAAAGGTTATTTCTTATGCCTCCCAACAACTGAAGATTCACGAGCGAAATTACACTACTCATGATCTTGAACTTGAAGCCGTTGTCTTTGTGCTCAAATTGTGGAGACACTATTTGTATGGAACTAAGAGTACTATCTTCACCGATCACAAGAGTCTCCAGCACATCTTTGATTAGAAGCAACTGAATATGAGACAACGTCGATGGATCGAGACACTCAACGACTACGATTGTGAACTCCGTTATCATCCTGGCAAGGCCAATGTTGTAGCTGACGCTTTAAGCCGAAAGGAGAGGACGACACCTCTTCGTGTTAGGGCTCTGAACATCACCATCCATTCGAACCTCAACAGCCAGATCAGAGTAGCCCAAGATGAGGCTCTCAAGGAGGAGAACATATCTCATGAACATTTGAACATACTTGTCTCTCGATTCGAGGTTAGGGAGTCTGGACTCCGATGTTATGCCGGAAGAATTTGGGTACCTCTTTATGGAGATCTACGGAACCTTATACTTGATGAAGCACACAAATCGAGATATTCGATTCACCTCGGAGCAGGCAAAATGTACCACGACCTTAAAGAACAGTATTGGTGGCCGAATCTTAAGAAGGACGTTGCGACTTATGTTGGTAAGTGTTTGACTTGCTCAAAGGTTAAAGCCGAGCATCAGAGACCTTCTGGTTTACTGCAACAGCCGGAGATCCCACAATGGAAGTGGGAAAGGATCACAATGGATTTTATCACCAAGTTACAAAAGACGGTGGGTGGATACGATACTATTTGGGTTATTGTTGATCGCCTTACCAAATCTGCACACTTCTTAGCGATGAAAGAGACCGATACAATGGAGAGGCTTGCTCAACTATACATCAAAGAGGTTGTATCTCGTCATGGTGTACCTTTATCGATCATCTCAGATCGCGATCCCCGTTTTGCTTCTAGATTTTGGCGTTCTTTGCAAGAAGCCATGGGAACTCGTCTTGACATGAGTACTGCTTATCACCCTCAGACTGACGGGCAAAGTGAACGAATGATTCAGACCTTGGAGGACATGTTGCGTGCATGTGTCATCGATTTCGGAAAGGCCTAGGAAAGGCATTTGCCACTCGCCGAATTTTTGTACAACAACAGTTATCACTCAAGCATTAATGCCGCACCCTTTGAAGTGTTGTATGGCCGTAAGTGCCGATCTCCTATTTGTTGGGCCGAAGTAGGCGAAAAGCAAATCACCGGACCCGAGGTAGTTCATGAAACAACGGAGAAGATTGCTCAGATTCAAGCTAGACTTAAGACTGCCAGCGATCGTCAAAAGAGTTATGCCGATCTTAAACGTAAAGACTTTGAATTCAACGTTGGTGATCGTGTAATGTTGAAGGTTGCACCTTGGAAAGGTGTGATTCGCTTTGAAAAACGTGGAAAATTAAACCCACGATACATTGGTCCTTTCAAAATTTTGGAACGTGTTGGACCCGTTGCTTACCGTTTGGATCTACCAGCAAAATTGAGCTCAGTTTATCCTACCTTTCACGTGTCAAACTTGAAGAAGTGTCTTGCTGCACCTGAACTTATCATACCACTTGAGGAACTTACAATTAACGACAAACTCCACTTTGTGGAAGAACCTGTTGAAATTATGGATCGAGAGGTCAAAACTTTGAAACGCAACAAGATTCCGATCGTCCGAGTATGATGGAATGCCAAACGAGGACCTGAGTTTACTTGGGAGCGAGAGGATCAAATGATGCGGAAGTATCCTCACCTTTTCCCGACTCCTCCATCTACCTCAGCTTAAATTTCGGGACGAAATTTTCTTTAACAGGTGGGTAATGTAACGACCCTGGATTTTCCAACGTTTATTTATTAATAATTATTATTATTAATACATGTGATTAAATAAATGTATGTTATTACATTTACATGTTGCCATGATTGCCCGAACTTGACTTTAATTGCCCGAAACGTCTTTGTGACACCCGAAACTTTCACAAATAATATTTTCAAGTATTATTTACATTCATGATTGATTTTATTAATCATTTTAATTAACTAAGGTTATTGGTTAATTACTTGGGCTTTAATTGGATTATTATTTATTTGGACTTGGGCTTATCCTTTTAACTTGTTACTTACATGCATACTTGGGCTTATAAGCCCACCCTACACTTTAATGGATTACTTAGCCCATTTAACATGTAAGTATTACTTGTAAATGGAAACTAGTTAGTTAAGAACAATTGGAATCTAGTTAACATGTAATCCCCATGCACATACCTCCATTAACCACCTTTGTAAGGCTTTTCATGCTAGTAACCATAAAACATTTCCCTCCCCCTTTTTTTTCTACAGAAAACCGTGGCCTTTAGGCCTTGGGATGGAGTTTTGGTTTTCAAATTTTCATTACTTACTTCATTCTCATTTCCTCACTCTCAAAACACACACATTACTTGCTCACTTTTTCTCTCTTTTCTCTAGTTCTTGTAAGTAAACTTGAAGCTTTTTCTTCCTTTCTTTTCTTTGTAAAACCGAATTACAAACACCCCTTAATCATCATCATTCTATGTTTGTTTCAATCTTTTGTTACTTGTTTTGTTGTTGTTATTTACTAGTTATTGTTGTTACTTACTTACATGTTACAAGAATCAAACTCTTTAGTTTGATTCTCCATATTATCTTGTATTAACAAGAACACACAAGAACTTAACTTACTAGTTATGATTCTACATTTAATTTCTTAAAAGATTGTAAGTTCATGTGTTGGAAAGCATACTTGTAATTCATGTTAGTAAACTTTAAAGTTTACTTTCTTAAAGATCAAACTTTGGTTTGAATCTCTAAAGTATGAACCACCATGAATCATTTACTTGTTTATTTAAGTTTACTACTTCATTTACTTGCACTTTAATTTTGTGATTTTGGTTGTTGTTGGTCAAGTACTACAAGTTAGTCTTGATCTCATTTCTCTTGAACTAAAAGTTAACTTTACTAGTTCAAGAACATGTAAATGAAACTTTTTAATTATAACTTTGTACACTTATGATAGATCTAGACTTTTGAGTCTTGGATCTTCAAGATCAAACTAAGAACTATGTTCTACAACTTAAGATCTTGATTTCATAAGTTCACTTTCAAGTTTGTAACTTAATATTAGTTTTAAAGTTCATGTATGTGTTAGATCTAAGACTTTGATGTAACTTTGGTTCATCAAACTTCATACAACTCTTAAGTGAGTTGTGCTTCATGTCTTAGACTTGCACTTGGGTTATGATGATCAAACCTTGGTGAAAATGATGCAAACACATCAACGAGTTGCACACTTGAAGCTATATGCATCAAGGATGAGAACCATGATAAGCATCGAACACCAAGAACCACCAGAACCTACTGACCTGTCTGTTTTCTGTATTCTGGGTCTGATCAGTAAGACCTAGGCTGTTGTGTTTATGATTTTCAAATAGCTCTGTTCGAGTAGATAATTTTTCATATAGGACTCATCTTAATCTGAGTTACGGTTTAGGATTTATGGCCCTCCGATCGTCACTATGTCCTTTTAACGTTGTGCAGAAATTTCTGACCTACTCGCACTTAGACCGTCGCCACGGTCAAACGAAGATGAGTTTACTTCTGTAAATTTTACCACACTTAAAAGACTCATACACGGAGCCATGACCACTGGTCTCACCTTAATTCAGTAAGGGTAGAGGCCGTGGTGACTGATCAAAGTTAGCTTTTGTTTTAAACTACTTTCATGAACGAAACCTACTTTACACCTTTTGTTAAATGATGATTGATGATGACCCTTAAGACCTTATTTACATACTTTTAAACCTATTCGGACGATTTACTGACTTAGTACTATTTGACTTAGGTTGAGGACCCGTTTGGACAACCTTCATTACTTGCTTACTTTCCGAGTCATACTTTACCGCTACTTTATCATTGTGAGTTATAGCATTCCCTTTTTACTTTAACTTATTTTGGGAACTGAGAATACATGTGGATTTTATGTTTTACATACTAGGCACGAGTACTTAAACTTTATATATGTGTGGGTTATACAACGGCGTAAACATTCCCTTTAGCTCGGTAACATTTAATCATTGGTTTTTGAACCGTGAACGCGAATCTTAGATATGGATCCATAGGGTTTGACATCCCCACTCGGGCTAGTCGCGCTAGCATTTAACGAGTGTTTAATACTTCGTAAACATACGCATTTGCCAAGTGTACTTTCAGGGGGTATAAACGTTAAGTTAGTTACCAAGTGCCCACGGTTAACATATACTTTATCATACTATTTTGAAACGCTCTTTGTAGCACTGAAATCTCGTGGCCTACCTTACATACTGTTATACTTAAACTATAGCTCACCAACCTTTATGTTGACGTTTTTAAGCATGTTTTTCTCAGGTGCTTAAGGTTATTTGCTTCCGCTGTCGTGCTAGTCTTGCCGTAGACACCCGCTGCTCTAGTGTTATCACCACATGAACTGTTTATCTTGCATTCAAACTTTAATACTTTTGAAACTATGTTTTGTAACGACCTAAGGGTCACATAAATTTATTCGTGCTTGCTATTCGTAGAAGCATACTGTTGGTGTAAAACATTTGATGTCGGTTATGACGTCACCTTTTTTATCGTGAATGCAACTTCTTTTATTACAGCATATAGTACTTAACCTTGTAATGATCCTGTTGTTGATGATTCGTACACGATGGTTTTGTACGGGGCATCACAAAAACCGTAAAAATAAACCCGCAGAAGACAGTTTCACCGAAACCTCCACCCAGGTTGGGTGATCTGGGTGAATTTATTGTTCCTTGTCTACTTAGTGATTGTGTCATGTATGATGCACTAGCAGATTTAGGTGCAAGTGTGAGTGTTATGCCTCTTTCATTATATAAGAGATTAGGAGTAGGTGAGTTAAGTCCAACAGAGATGAGTGTTCGACTCTTTGATCAAACCATTAGGCACCCAGTTGGAATTGCTGATAACCTACCCGTTCAAGTGGGTAATTTAACTTTTTAGTCGAATTTATTGTCATTGACATAGAAGAAGACTCAAACATTCCTCTAATTTTAGGTCGACCATTCTTAGCGTCCACCGGGGCGTTATTTGATGTAAGAGAGGTTAGAATGACACTTAGTAATGATGAAAAATCAATCACCTTTGTGAGTCGAAAGTCTAAATCTCCACCAACCAAAGCCGTTGAACCAACAAAAACGATTGGTAAGAACCATATTGTTTTACCAACTCCAACGGTAGTGCTTAACAATAATAAAACGCCTAAGTGTGGGGAAAATGAAGTAACAACTAATGATGACCTGATAACAAAGAACCCCGTTGTTGATACGAAATTAAATGACCCCGTTATTAATAGTTCAATGAAGAAACTTATTAAAAGGATTCGCGATGCTAGAACCAAGGGAAACTTTAAGTTATGTAACCGGTTAGTATCCAATCTATCGCCTAAACAAAAGGCAAAACTAGTTGAATTTGTGGAAATTACACAGGAATCCGACCAATGGCTTAAAACAAAAGTCACAGATATGCAAGTTGATTATGGTCCAAAAGATATTGACGATGAAGTTAATCACAATTTCAACACCACAGCTACCTAAGTGTGGGGAGATTCAAATGTTCTAAAGAGAAAACGTTGTCTAGAGTTAGTTGTTCTGTTCTCGTGTAGTTTCGAGAATGGAATCCGGTTGATCTTTTCCACTAGCAGACACTAAATAATTAGTTTTCTCCCCCTATTCTGAATTTTTTTGTTTTGTAGATTTTGTATGAAATTAATACGCTTTTTAAAAATTAATTTTTTTGTGTGAATTTAAAAACAAAAATTTACTTTATTTCATTACGTTTAAAAAAATGATTTCTAAAAAATCATCGTAAGTTGAAGACTTGGTCATGGAACCGAAATTGCTTTACCCGAGGGCGGGGCGAAAAATTTTGTTATCATTATTTTTAATTTTATTGATCTAAAGTATACCAAAAAAAATAAAAAAAAACCCAAAAATCTTTGCTTTTAAAACAATCACTTTAAAAATGACAAATTTTAAATTTTGTCGAGGGACGGACTAGGTAAACATATCGAAACTACCTAAAGTAAAAGGAAACAAAATTTTAAAAAATTATTCATTTAAATTGTTTTAATAAATAAAGGTTTTATAAAAAATATATATATTTATATATATATTATATATATGTTTGTAGTTTATCTTATATACAAAATAGGGTAAAACAGCGCACTTTCAAAGACTGACATTAAGTTCAGCAAAAGCTACTAATTTTGACAACGAGACGCAAAATATCAAATGTGATATAAAATAATATGTTGCAAACTCGGTATTTTTAATCACTTTTTTACACTAATCACCCTCATGAATTTATAATTATAGTATGATTTCATGCAAATGAGGGCATTGCATGATCTCAAGTGTGGGGAAGGGTTATAAATTCTCTCGGGTTTACACTTAGTTTAATTGCCAAATTTTGTGAAAATTTGAAAAATTTTCAACTAAATGAATTCAAAATCATGTTTATACATATTTATGAACGATTAAACTAGGTGTTAATGCCGAAATTATTGTTACCTCGGAGAGAACATAAATGGAGAAACAACCCAAAACATTAGAATTCATTTAAAATGGAATAGAGGAAAATAAAAAGGCAAAGAAAAAAAATAAATAAAAGCTAAGTGTGGGAAGAATTTACCAAGTTTTTCAAAACATTTATCACATATTTGTACAAGATTATTGCAGGTACTTTTGCTTTGGACTAAACTAATCAGTTTTACCCGATTTATTGTAATACCTTTGAAAAGAATAGATGGATCTACACGATGAATCAATTCCATCATTAAAAGGAAGTAAGTCTTCCGAAAAAGACACGCGCTTCTTGATTTAGGTCAGGAAGTTTTCGTCCAGACCAGCTGTAGGTTGACGAAAAATCTAGAAAAGTCATCTCTAAAATCAGCAGGAAATCCACGGACCTCAGCATCAAACAGGGTCGCCAAGTGGTCAGACTTATCCTAACTATGAGAGGATCTGTCTCGTAAAATGGGGAGGGCGCCGTGCAAATTAGTTTGATAAGACTAATGAATCAGACCCCCAGAAAGGATAAACTCCTAAAAGATTAAAAATCAGCATTTAAGCCTGATATTACTCAATCCTTGAGATTGACCTTAAAGATTGAGAATTACAAACTCATGGAATTCGATGATATCTAAACTCGAGCTTGAACGAGAAAATATTTTGATCAAATTAAAACCGATTTGTTTTTCTGAAAAGCTATTTTCAATGCGTTCATTACCATTGAACGTAAAATCCTAGGAATTCATTAGGTCACCTGAACCAAATCGGGTGTCAACCGTAAGAACGGTGGTTGCATAGCATGGTCAAAGACAGGACCTTGTGCCAGACTGAAAAACTATAGGGTGATCTTTACTATTGCTCCTACAAAGGATAGTAATTGCATCCGACACGCTATAGACCATAATCAAAAGCATGTCATTAGACATTGCCTTAACACAAGGATTAGCAAGTGGGTGACACAAAACCATAAGTTTTGAGCTAAAATTTTCAAATCTGAAACCCACAAAACCCACAAAAACATTTTGCAACACCGGTGAAGGGTTATTCCGGAAAACTTATCTAGGGTAAAAGCTAGAATAAATTTTCAAAAGATCAAATGTTTTCATGAAGATCCAATTTCCTTAAAGGATCTAAATTTTCATAGTCATGTGGGACTGTAAACCACATCGTTACTATCATTGTTTATACCGCCGTATTAAAATCACTGATGTATAAAGTGTGAGAATAAAAAAGTGATTCAAGTGAAGTGTGATTTTATTTTAAGTTCTGTATTGCTTGAGGACAAGCAACGCTCAAGTGTGGGGATATTTGATAGTGCTCGAAATGAACATATATTTCATAGCAATATCCTTCCAATATGTAAAGCTTTTAGTTGCAGTTGTTCTATTTTTATGTAATATTCGTTTAAATAAATAAGTGCGAAGACAAAAGAAAAAAATGACGATTTGAAGACGCAAATGACCAAAAAGCTCAAATGAACAAGATATAATCTAAGAGGTTCAATTTATTGATGAGAAACGTCTCAAAATTACAAGAGTACGAGCCGCGAAACGCAAAGTACAAGATATTAAATAGTACGCAAGGACGTTCGAAAATCCGGAACCGGGACCAGAGTCAACTCTCAACGCGCGACGTAACGGAGCTAAAATTACAAGTCAACTATGCAAACAAAAATATGTGAGCTGTCCCAGGCGGCCATGCGATCGCATGGCCAGAAGGCACAAAATCCATGCGATCGCATGAGCATCAGAATCTGGCCAAGTGCTATAAAAAGCGACTAATTGAACGAGTAATATACACCATCTTTTTCTCTTCTCTTCATCTGTAACATAAATATATATATATATATTTATAATTTCAATTTTAATTTAAATTTAATAATAATTGGGTTATTTTAAGAAATGTTTTACGGGTTTTAAGTCGAAACTCTGTCCGTGCAACGTTACGCGATTAATCACAACTGTAAGCTATGTTCTTCCTTTTTAAATTAATGTCTCGTAACTAAGTTATTATTATGCTTATTTGAGCCGAAGTAATCGTGATGTTAGACTAAATATTAAGACGGGGTTATTAGATTTTGTACCATAATTAAGGTTTGGACAAAAGACCGACACTTGTGGCATTGGACTATGACTATTAATAGATAGGGGGTATTGTCTAATTGAGCGACAACTCATTGGAACCTGTCGAACCTATCTTCAAATTATTTAATCTAATAATTATTAAAATGATTATGTATGTCCTATTTAGTGACGTTTATACGACATCTTTTACGATCATTTAATTAATTATTTGGGTAGGGTAATTGATTATTCATTCTGATCAAGTGAGTAAATTAATATTCATATCTCATTAAAACAGAGGTGGATTACATACAAGGATAATTGGTGTAATTGTTAACAAAGTATTAAAACCTTGAATTACGCGCAGTCGATAACCTGGTGTAATTATTAATAAAGTATTAAAACCTTGTTACAGTTCGAATCCCTAATTAGTTGGAATATTTGACTTCGGGAATAAGGTTAATTTGACGAGCATTTTATAATTATGACCGATGGACTATTATGGACAAAAACCAAATAGGTATCAAATAATCCAGGACAAAGGACAATTAACCCGGGTAATAAATTAAAATCAACACGTCGAACATCATGATTACGGAAGTTTAAATAAGCATAATACTTTTATTTCATATTTCATCGTACCTTTATTTACTGTCATTTTAATTACTGCAATTTACTTTATCGCAATTTAAATTCTGTCATTTACATTATCGTCATTTATCTTTACTCTTTATTTAAAATCGACAAACCAATTATTAAACGGTAAAAACCCCCTTTTATAATAATATTACTATATATAATTATATATATTTTATACAAATATAGTTTTTAAAATATAGAGTTAAACTCAACTAGCTCCTTGTGGAACGAACCGGACTTACTAAAAACTACACTACTGTACGATTAAGTACACTGCCTATAGTGTTGTAGCAAGGTTTAGGTATATCCACTCTATAAATAAATAAATAACTTGTGTAAAATTGTATCGTATTTAATAGTATTTCGCAATAAAAATATAACTATTTCGTATACACCTCTGCACACATCAGGGATCTATTTTCATTCGAATTCGTCCATGCATTATTGCAAAAAGGTCCCCCAACTTATTTAATTTAAATTATAAAACAGTCCATGCTGTTTAGCTTTGGCGCACGACGCGCATGAATGAGGCGCAACACGCCTCATAAGGTGCAGCTGGGTCAGGAGCTGTTACACGCATGTCGCAAGACATAATTATATGGCTCACAGATTGCAAGACATCTCTCGCGAATCGCAAGGCTGACTTGCGAAGAAAGTTGGTTCAATTTAGGAAACGATTTCTTTTTCACCCTACGGGCGGTCGTCCGTCGTCGTAAACCCAACGAATCTTTCAGGACCACATAAAAGCGACAGTGATGGATGCAATTTATCAAGTATCGAATAAGGTCTTTGTGGCCATAGAGTCAAATAGGTCGGGAAGAAAGAGTCTGGGATTGGAAAAAAGCCAACCATAACATAACGCAATCAAAGCTTCCGTCCTCGTTAAAGACAAGAGAAGAAGCCGTCAACTGTTACCAGTTCCGTTAGAAGATTAGTGTAACCTTAATCTCTTGTATCTGTAAGCACCTAGGGATTTTAATAAGAAAAGTCTTTGTGGTTGGTCGTGGACTAAATCAATCGTTCGTTTAAACGATTGAATATAACCACGTTAAACTCATGCGTTATTTACGTTTTTTGTTTGTACGTTGCATTTATTCGTTCGTTGTCAGATGGGTGTTGATAATCTGAGAGTATCGTGGTCTTATTTCGATCCACAATTCCTAACAAGAATTTCATACTCATCTTATCTCATTAACAGGGGTGTCTTAAAGGGTGTGCAAGTGGGGCAATCGTACAACGCCCCAAATTTTTAAATGGCCCAAAATTTTGAAAAACCCATATATTATTCATTTTTTTCAATGATTGAACGGAAAAACACATCAATTCCAAAACAATTTTCTTAAAGAATAGTTTAATTTAAGTATAGGGAAAATTGTTTGAAAATACATCGAACTTTCACCAAATTTCTCTTGTATGCATCTAACTTTCTGATATCCTATTGTATGCATTCAACTTTCTAAATTGTACTATTGTACGCATTAACTAACTTGTACATCAGGAAGCCGGTTAATATCTATAAAGGGTTAAGTAATTGGTCCTTCATGTTTACCAAATATTGCACGTTTGCCACTAAATAAAAAAAATTATGCAATGGTCACCTTATTTGTCAAACGCCTTGATAGACTCTTACATTCTTACATCTTACATCGTAAATAAATCTAAAACCAAAATTCATCAAAAATGAGTTCTTAAAAAACCAACAACAGAAATTGAGTCTGAGAGAGAGGATCCATACTTTCTTTAAACCCAAAATCATATATTGAAACTTTTTAAAATTCTTTACAAAACCCAAAACAAAAAAGAAGAAGCTCCAAGGATAGATGAGTTTGTATGAGAATCAAGATCTAAAAATACAAGAATCGAGATCTTTGATGCAGATTTCAAAGTCGCAAGCTTCAAAATCCACAAACAGTCGCGTCAATTTCCGGAATATATAGCGGTAGTGGGTTGGTTATTGTGACGACCCAGAAATTTCAGAACAAATTTAAACTTTATCTTTATATCATTAGATAAATATTTCAAACATATATATTACGTACAAATTTACAATTCTAAATAAAAATATATATATTTTAACTTAGTCATAAAACGTCCTGATTTAAAATAATATATTTTGATAAACAACGAGCCACTGATTTATAGAAAAAAATGACCACAACACTCAAAAGTATAAGTTACATTTTAATTAGTATACTCATTGGTGAAATAAGTCTAATTATTAATAAAGGTACACGTCGCGAAACGTAAAGTACAAGTTTTTTAAGCGTACGAAAATGCGTTCGAAAAACCGGAACCGGTACTTGAGTCGAGGGTCAATGTACTAGACATCG
The DNA here is from genome assembly GCF_046630445.1 of Rutidosis leptorrhynchoides. Classification (NCBI taxonomy): domain Eukaryota; kingdom Viridiplantae; phylum Streptophyta; class Magnoliopsida; order Asterales; family Asteraceae; genus Rutidosis; species Rutidosis leptorrhynchoides. The sequence goes on from NC_092335.1 coordinate 620,354,839, forward strand.
GTGTGAAAATTACAAATCAACTATGCACGAGAATATAATATAATATTTAATTAATTCCAAAGATTAAATATATTATATATTAAATAATATATATTTTAGGTGTCGGTAGGAGTTTTGCACACTTATGAGCTGTAAACAAGACTCATGTGATCGCATGAGTCTCTCCACACAATATCATGCGATCGCATGAGGGGGTAGATGAGCCAAAGTTGTTTAAATTGATCGAATTCGTTCCAGTTCTTCATTCTATCTCATTCTTTCTATCTTTATGCTCCGTATTATTTATTTAAATTATTATTATTATTATTATTAATATTATTATTATTATTATTATTATTATTATTATTATTATTATTATTATTATTATTAATGTTAATTATATTAAATTCTAATATTATTATTAGTAGTATTAGTATTATTATTAGTATTATTATACATAAAATACTACGACGAGGTCATGATCGAGCGATTTCTAAACGGGTTTTTCGAGCGGGATAGAGCTAAGGAAATTATGAGTTATAACTATGAAGGTTATGGGTAATGTTCATGGGTATTTTTCGCAAGACAATCCGAGTGTTTATCATCTTCGTTGCGTCTACATACTTTCCTGCAATATTGAATCACAATATTGATACGTGAGCATTCATATCTTTTCTCTTATATATTATTAGTGTATCCATGTCTAGTGCTCGAGTATATATGTTTATGCATGCTTGTATTCTTTAATTTTGTCGTTAGATAGTTTATGATGAATTACGAATTTGATACATATGCTACTGATATAAAGTATATGATATGCATGTTTTTGAAAAACTGGCGAAAAATTATTAACTTTTCATTTAGAAATTGCGTAATTTCGATGAACGGGTTAAAAGATATGGTCAACTGAATTATGTTTGACGTTAATTGAAATTGTGTTTGAAACTGTAAATTAATATTTAAACAACTTGTCAATGAGATTGATAAATTAGATTTTTTGATATTACTAATCGAGTAAATTAATTTCTATATAAGGCACGTCTCGTTTTGTTGAACAATTGTCAAAATTGATTGTCTTATCATGTTTTAAAGCTTTATCAACACTATAATTTGATTTTACAAGTATTGGAAAACTATGTGAAATAATAAAATATTTTCGATTGCCATAATAATTCAAATATAATATAGCTCCTGAAATAAATAATATTTTGAGTTTGATAAACTATAAATTCGTTCAATTATCAAGACTTATACTATGTTAATAAACATGTATAGATTTAAAGATCATATGGGTCAGGTTGACTTTTGAGATGACTTTTGTTAACTTTTGCATGTCGATCTCGAGCATTAGGATTGTGATACACTATGACCCGACCTAGCTTGTTAGACATGTATTGACCAACATATGTTCTCTAGGTTGAGATCTACGGTTATTTTGCATTCCGATTTTCGTTCACATTTCGGTGAATGCCCTTATGTGCTGCTAAGGTGAGTTTTATATGCTCCCTTTTTAATTGCTTTTGCAATCTTTATTTTTGGGCTGAGAATACATGCACTTTATTTTAAATGCAATGGATACAAGTACATATTAAATTCTACACCGAGTTTGAACCGAAAATCCCTTAGCTTTGGTAACTAGTAACTGCCGGTTATAAGAACTGGTGGGCGCGAGTAGTAGTATATAGATCCATAGGGCTTGATATCCCCGTCTGAGCTAGAGCACTAGCCTTTTAATGGACGTATGCTATTTGAGAAGCGTACACGTTGGTTTGCGTGTATTATTAAGATAATTATACAAAGGGTATAAATTATATATACGTTAAGTTTAGTTACCAGGGTGCTCAATTTCGTAGAATATTTTGATAAACGTTTCTGGATGAAATAACTGAAAACTTGTGATTCACCTTTATATACAGATTATGTGCAACATTAAAACTATGAACTCACCAACCTTTGTGTTGACACTTTTAAGCATGTTTATTCTCAGGTTTCTAGAAGTCTTCTGCCGTTTGCTTATACGTTATACTAACTATGTGCATGGAGTCATAGATGTTTTATTCAAGAAAACTTTGCATTCACAAAATCATCACCATGTATCTTATTTTGACTGCATTGTCAACGGATGTAGTATTGTAAACTATTATATACGGTGATTGTCTATACGTAGAAATCATTAGACGTCGAAAACCTTGGATTTATATATTCATTTATGGTGTGCCTTTTCAAAAGAATGCAATGTTTACAAAACGTATCATATAGAGGTCAAAACCTCACTATGAAATCAATGAATGATGTATTCGTCCAAAGGGATTTGGAAGGATCGTCACAGTTGGTATCAGAGCTTGAGGTCATAGGGAACCAGAATTTGCATTAGTGTGTTTAACTGGTAATTGTTAGGATGCATTAGTGAGTCTGGACTATGACCGTATTTGTTCTTACCAATTTTTGCTTATCATTTCTTGTCAGAAATTACATGCTTATCATTCCTAAGTCTAGACACATCTTACTGCATTTACTGCATAGATAATGTACCAACAAAATTCATATCTTAGCATATCTGTTACTGTAAACTTTTCCTGACATCTTCCGAAAATTTCTCCGTAATTTACGAGATTTTGGTATTATATATACATATGTAAATTATGTGTTGAAGAGTACCAATCTAAATTCTATAATCTATTTCATATCAAAAATCATCCCTCTAATTATACAAGATGGATCACGTATCAAGTTCAAATTCCTTAAACTCCGATAGCTATTCCGATATGGATATTCACCTGAACTCCGAAGACAGTGTAACTGGAATGGATCAACCAATTAGCCATCATCTATTCTGGATGAATTGGGGATGGGTTCATAGCCTACTTAGTCATTGGAGACAAGAAGAAGGTGATCCCTTCCATCCACCACATTGCCCTCTTGGCGAAGAACTTGAAGCACTTACCGGTGAACCTATCCGAAGCACTATTTTCTCTCTCATTTCCAGAGTATCTCGTCATGATTATATACTATCTCAGATTCTGGATCTTATTCATCTGCTCGTCCGAACCAACAATCATCCCGGTGTAATATAAGAAGTCAACGAGCTTCGCGCTTGGGTAGTGGCTTTGGAGAATGTGGTGCAAAGGTTACAAGCACCAGCAGCAGCACCGGCAGCAACAGTACAACCATCAGCAACACCAAGAGTACCATCACCACCACCAACAACAACATCCGCATCTCAAACCTCAACATCACAATCTGTACCTCGAACATCAACGTCATACGCACCATAGATACCAAGGAATACAAATAACAACAAACGATGAAGTATTGATTCATAACTTCATCGAAGAAATATTCTGCAGAGAATATGTAGTTTCTAAAAGTTTTAGAGATTATATATTCTAGTCCTAGTCGAAAACCAGATGAGATTAATATTATCTTAACTCATTAAAATCATGATTACATCTAAAGAAAATATATATGTAGGTGTATTTTCATAAAGAATGTAATTAAGAAAACTCTTTTGTACAAACTGTTAATAGTGAGAATATTTTAACGGGTAGATAATACCCGAGAGATATATAAATTCACTATTAATATGTTACATTCTTCGATTATGATTCAACAAATCATCAACTATACTCACTATTTTCACAACAATATATATTCTTTTATAAAAATCAAAACAACCATCTTCATCCAAATTTGATTACATATTTTGATTTTGACAAATCAAAATCCAAAGTCAAGATTTAACAAAAGACATCATTCTTAGATTCCTACATCTTTCGAAGCTATACTTTGACTTCAAAACTGTGCTAGAACATCACTTTTATTCATAAAACCCAGAAAAATATTTGTGTCATTCAAAATTCTAGAACATCATATGTATCTTGACAAATACAATCTTCATGCAAACCTTTCAAACTTTTAAAAACACCTCGGATTGATAACCGACGATTCGGTTATGATAACTTTGAATGCTGATGAAGCAGCAAAAACTGTAAACGACCTTAACAGTCAAAATTTTGATGATAAAGAATAGTGTGTTGGCAAAGTTCAGAAAAAGAGAAGGTTTGGAACTGAAAAACGGATTGAGAAAACCATGAAGGAGGCTGTGGACAAACCACAAAGACTAAACCTGCCTTCAAAGAATCCAAATGATTCAGTATCTGATGTAGTCATTAACGAATACCTTGCTCCTGACTCTAAACCTTTACGGATAAATCTTCTTTATCATCTTTCGATATTAGAAATTCTAAGATATCATCGTATCTTTCATTATAAATATCCTCGATATTTCTGAAGATATTTTCATAACTATTCTTATCTGAAATCATTTATCTCTTCACGGTATCAGTGTTACATCAGAAAGGAAACTGTTTTAGTTTCTAAAATCTGAATAGTTTGAACTTAAATGTTATTGAAGCAGTTTTGGGAACTGAAGCTTGAGTTAGTATAATATAATAACACTTGATCAACGTGATTATATTACAGTAATTCATGCTGAGTTTCTAAATGGAACGTGATGATTCACAGATCATAACGTCATCATGTGCTATGTCATACGACTCTTGTATTCTATTTAATCTCTAAAATATCAAGAAAATATTTCTTGATGATTCGGTCTTTTCCAGGGTATTCTGGTAATTTAACAAATCAAGATCGCGCCATTACCATTTTCTTCTTAGAACATTAACAATGTTCATTCCGAAATTTATATCTGCGAATTCTGGACCATTACAAGCAATGCTTAGTCACAAGAAGAAGAAACGAAGGGACAAAACTCCGAAATAGAAATTGGGGTATAAATCGCAGCAAATAAAAGAGAGCATTAACTGGGAATGATAATAATTATAGAAGACAGAAGCAGGAACTTTGAAATATAAGGGAGAATATAAAGCCCGATAACAACACATAAATTACAAACCGTGTATATCAATGTTTATCGCAACATAAAGACACGGGAGAATTAAAAGCACTATAACCCCAAGGGCAAAGTAGAAGTAAGCAGATTCCTCTGGCGGAAGTTGGAAAAGGAGAATAATTGTTGTGATAGTAAGGATAAGGACAAGGATCAGAACTGGATTAAGCATTTTCACAATCTTTTGAATTTGGGAATTGAGTATAGGAATGGTAAAAGTAAGGAAACGAAGGGGGTGGATTTATAGTGAAATATTCGACAGAGTAATCAAAACAGATGATCGCATTTAAAGCGGATCCTAATTTCCTTAATTATCGAAGAATCAAATCTTATTACGAAGATTTTCTCTAAATCCCTAGAAATCTGGAAATCAATCCTATCTACGTCAAAAGATATGATGAATCTACATTTATTCATTTCACTCTTTTGTGATAACTTCACTCGTACTCTTCACACAATCGAATCGTTTTATCTATATTAGTCAATAATGATGAAACTCTATTTACCAACTCATATTCGTCATAAAAACATTTTTTATGATTAGCCATGACGACCACGATCAAATTTCGGGACGAAATTTCTTTAACGGGTAGGTACTGTGACGACCAGAAAATTTCCGAACAAATTTAAACTTTATCTTTATATCATTAGATAAATATTTCAAACATATATATTACGTACAAATTTACAATTCTAAATAAAAATATATATATATATATATTTTAACTTAGTCATAAAACGTCCTGATTTAAAATAATATATTTTGATAAACAACGAGCCACTGATTTATAGAAGCAAATGACCACAACACTCAAAAGTATAAGTTACATTTTAATTAGTATACTCATTGGTGAAATAAGTCTAATTATTAATAAAGGTACATGTCGCGAAACGTAAAGTACAAGTTTTCTAAGCGTACGAAAATGCGTTCGAAAAACCGGAATCGGTACTTGAGTCGAGGGTCAATGTACTACACATCGGTGTAAAAATTATAAATCAACTATGCACGAGAATATAATATAATATTTAATTAATTCTAAAGATTAAATATATTATATATTAAATAATATATATTTTAGGTGTCGGTAGGAGTTTTGCACACTTATGAGCTGTAAACAAGACTCATGCGATCGCATGAGTCTCTCCACACAATATCATGCGATCGCATGAGGGGGTAGGTGAGTCAAAGTTGTTTAAATTGATCGAATTTGTTCCAGTTCTTCATTCTATCTCATTCTTTCTATCGTTATGCTCCGTATTATTTATTTAAATTATTATTATTATTAATGTTTATTATTATTAAATTCTAATATTATTATTAGTAGTATTAGTATTATTATACATAAAATACTACGACGAGGTCATGATCGAGCGATTTCTAAAAGGGTTTTTTCGAGCGGGATAGAGCTAAGGAAATTATGGGTTATAACTATGAAGGTTATGGGTAATGTTCATTGGTATTGTTCGCAAGACAATCCTAGTGTTTATCATCTCCATTGCGTCTACATACTTTCCTGCAATATTGAATCACAATATTGATACGTGAGCATTCATATCTTTTCTCTTATATATTATTAGTGTATCCATGTCTAGTGCTTGAGTATATATGTTTATGCATGCTTGTATTCTTTAATTTTGTCATTAGATAGTTTATGATGAATTACGAATTTGATACATATGCTACAGATATAAAGTATATGATATGCATGTTTTTGAAAAGCTGGCGAAAAATTATTAACTTTTCATTTAGAAATTGCGTAATTTCGATGAACGAATTAAAAGATATGGTCAACTGAATTATGTTTGACGTTAATTGAAATTGTGTTTGAAACTGTAAATTAATATTTAAACAACTTGTCTATGAGATTGATAAATTGGATTTTTAGATATTACTAATCGAGTAAATGAATTTCTATATAAGGCACGTCTCGTTTTGTTGAACAATTGTCAAAATTAATTGTCTTATCATGTTTTAAAGCTTTATCAACACTATAATTTGATTTTACAAGTATTGGAAAACTATGTGAAATAATAAAATATTTTCAATTGCCATGATAATTCAAATATAATATAGCTCCTGAAATAAATAATATTTTGAGTTTGATAAACTATAAATTCGTTCAATTATCAAGACTTATACTATGTTAATAAACATATATAGATTTAAAGATCATATTGGGTCAGGTTGACTTTTGAGATGACTTTTGTTAACTTTTGCATGTCGGTCTCGAGCATTAGGATTGTGATACAGTATGACCCGACCTAGCTTGTTAGACATGTATTGACCAACATATGTTCTCTAGGTTGAGATCTACGGTTATTTTGCATTTCGAGTTTCGTTCACATTTCGGTGAATGCCCTTATGTGCTGCTAAGGTGAGTTTCATATGCTCCCTTTTTAATTGCTTTTGCAATCTATATTTTTGGGCTGAGAATACATGCACTTTATTTTAAACGCAATGGATACAAGAACATACTAAATTCTACACCAAGTTTGAACCGAAAATCCCTTAGCTTTGGTAACTAGTAACTGCCGGTTATAAGAACTGGTGGGCGCGAGTAGTAGTATATGGATCCATAGGGCTTGATATCCCCGTCCGAGCTAGAGCACTAGCCTTTTAGCGGACGTATGCTATTTGAGAAGCGTACACGTTGGTCTGCGTGTATTATTAAGATGATTATACAAAGGGTATAAATTATATATACGTTAAGTTTAGTTACCAGGGTGCTCAATTTCATAGAATATTTTGATAAACGTTTCTGGATGAAACAACTGAAAATTTGTGATTCACCTTTATATACAGATTATGCGCAACATTAAAACTATGAACTCACCAACCTTTGTGTTGACACTTTTAAGCATGTTTATTCTCAGGTTTCTAGAAGTCTTCCGTTGTTTGCTTATACGTTATACAAGCTATGTGCATGGAGTCATAGATGCTTTATTCAAGAAAACTTTGCATTCACAAAATCATCACCATGTATCTTATTTTGACTGCATTGTCAACGGATGTAGTATTGTAAACTATTATATACGGTGATTGTCTATACGTAGAAATCATCAGACGTCAAAAACCTTGGATTTATATATTCATTTATGGTGTGCCTTTTCAAAAGAATGCAATGTTTACAAAACGTATCATATAGAGGTCAAAACCTCACTATGAAATCAATGAATGATGTATTCGTCCAAAGAGATTTGGAAGGATCGTCACAGTTATCGTTGTCCAACAACCATGTGTACAGATCTGGTCAAAGAAGATGAAGATCCGGAATCTGCCGGATTCAACTTTGCCGAAAAAAGTACAGATCTAGATGCAAATTTGAAGCAACATCGGGGTTTAAAGAAGCTAGTACACTTAGGGGTTCTTTGCAGAAGCTAGTACATATCGATCTGTAACTAAATTGTTATGACAATTTGCCTAGCGCACCCACACCAGCGGAAGCTAGGATATAATTTGTTTGAGACAAACTTGTGAGAAATAATAGAAAGCAAATAAAGTAACTGATAACACAGCGATTTAACGTGGTTCGGCAAAACCCAGCCTACGTCCACCCAATAGTCTTCTTTATTCTTATAATATAAAAGAAACCGGTACAAGAAAAAGTACACTATGAGTTAAACCCAAACTCAAGCTCCTTAGATTTTAGTATAAAATCTAAGTTTCTCGTACACACTTTTACACTTCTTACAAGAATAAAACTCTCAACCCCTCACAAAGAAAGGTTCCCGATGATATTACAGATCAACTCCCTATCTACTTTGTGATTATACCTCAAAAAAAACTCTCCGTTGATATTATCGGTCAACAATGTTCTCTCATTTGTGATACGTGATCCTCTGTGGATGTCTTCTCATATTTGCATGACTATCTATTTATACATGCATATTTACATGCATACTTTCTAGCATAGTGCTAAGCCACTCATACCTAACCATGTGAAAGGAAACAGACGTATACAACATTCACTTTTCATCTTTCTTTGACTTTACTACAACCACAAGAACCATTTTCTTCCATGGTACTATTATTAAATAGTCTTCAATAAGTAATGAATAGGCCATGCAAATAGTAAGTTTTATGACTCATAAATGTGAGCCATCAACTAGGACTACCGTCCAACATAAATAAACACTAAAAACTAGATTTAGTATTGGAGAAGGTACTGTAAACAATATGGATGTGTTGTAATGGTTAGTTAAAATAATATTATATGTGTAGTTATGTCTTTGCTTATTTTGATTTTAGGGTTTTTAAGAAATGGAATTTTGATTAAGAAATGAGTTTTAAGATATGGATAGAAGCAAAGTATTAAACGTGATGTAATCAAATGGATGAAAAGAAATAAATAAAGGTTGAATATTTTGATGTGTGTATTTTGTGACATATGATTTTTAATTTAGATTAATGATTCTCTTATTAAAGATTTTAATGTTTTACATTTGATATTGAAAATAACAATTAGGGTTCTTATTTTATTAGACCACTTGTAGTGGTTGGGGGCGTGGGTTGAGGGCGTGTGTTACTTTTTGATGACTAGGACGTGTGAGTTATGTTTGTGGAGTAGTGGTGGTGTGGGTTTATGGTGTGGGTTGAGAGTATTGTGATGATATGTTAAAATATAATTGAGTTAAATATTAAAAGGGGATAAAAATAACATTTTTAAAATAAAAAAAAATAAAAAAATAAAATTGGCAACGGACGTTGCTTGGTACGTTGCTTGGCAACGGACAGAGGTAACATAACCCATCCCACGCATTGATTATGGGGTTAGTTGGGTGCCACGTGGGCTTGCAACGCCCTCTTACCAAACTGATACAACAAGTCTTAGAAGGAGATGAAGATAAAGATGAAAGATGAATAAATAAACAAACATGAAGGATCACTAAAAATAAACATAAATGACTAATATGCAATATCTTACAAACATGAGGGACCAATAATATAATTTTATAAAATTGAGGTGATTTGAAGATTACTTGGTTTTATACATACAATAGAAGATTTGAAAGTTTGATGCATACAATAGGAGTCTGGTGAAAAAGTTCAATGCATTTACAAACAATTTTTCCTTTAAGTATAATGAGATAATAGTTATTTTAAAATAAAACACTTTGACGTGGTTTCTTTAATAAATTTTTAGTTTATTGATTACTTTCAGTAATAGTAAATTATTATGTGTAATGAAAATTTAAAATTTGACAAAGGTCCATTTTATATATCGAACATGACCTTCAAAACTAATGAGACGGCCGTTCTCATTAAGATGTTATTTTAAAAAGTGCTAAACCATGCAAGAAACTTTATATACTTCAAAAAGGGAATTAACAATTTTTCTTGGTCATACATAACAAATGAAAGAATGGTTCAAATGCACACATCTAGCCTCACAACACCACAATTAGATCACATAAAAGTACGTACACCCACCTCCAAACGGAAACAGATCAAATTCAACTTTCACCAGATGAGATCGACCATATATAACTTATTAATCGATTTTGTAGTCCTGTTTGTTCAAGCAGTACTACCAACTGGTGGTGCATCCGGATTGATGTTCGCTCGGTCACCTGGATTTTTTATGATCAACAACCAAAATTAATAACACGAATGACGCCAAACACATTTATAAATTGCCAAGTGACGAAAATAAAATGAAGATTTGTAAGAGAAAAGTAGTTAACCTGTAGAGATAACTTGCATATTAACTTCGGCAGGTATTTTTTTCCTTCGAAAGATGATAAAAGCAGCGAAAGCAATCCATAAAAGTATGAATACTGGGATTACGATGCCAAGTATCAGAGGCAGCATGCTACTTTTCTTCTTACTTGTGCTGGTACCGCTTCCTGAAGACGAATTTGTGGATCCGGGAGACGAATTTGTGGACCCCAGAGAACTTGAGCACGACTTGCCAGATGTACATAATGATGGATTTCCAGTAACACTATTGGAGATGTGAAATTAATTAATTAAATAAATTAAAAGAAATCTTAATAACAGCAACTCTAATAGTTTACATTACAATAGCATATCATATATTGATATCTGGCTTACGTTAGTTTTAATTTGCCGTTATTTGATAATGAACTGGGTATGGATCCACTAAACTTGTTATCCGCCAAATTCCTACAAAATAGAAGTTATAGAAATCAGTTAAACTTTATACAGAATGATGCAGTATTGGATCAGATTATTGTTGGGCCTGCATCTATTGCTAACATTCGGCTCACAATGTATTTGTATTTAAAGGAACAATTGAATCAAGCTAGCGGGCTGCAAAGTTATGTTGGGCCTGCTGAATTTGAATGTGCAAAGTTTGAAGGCAAGGGATGATTTGGGTCGTGACTTGGAAAAGAAGCCAGACTTAGAAAAAAGCCAAGAAGACTTTGTGTTGTATTCTAATTATTTAGTTTCCTTATTATGTATATCTTGTTTCAGTATTTAATAGGGCAAATTTCATAAAAAAAAGGTAACATATTATACTAATTTTTTCATTTTCGGTAATATATTTCATTTTGTTATTAAAAAATGAGTCCTTTTTCAAAAGTTAATCAAAAAGAGGGGTGTCACTAACTTTTGTTAACTTTCTCAGTTAAGTGTCAACTTTGCATAGCATGTCAAGTCTTCTATCGACCAACGTTTTCAACTCGCGATTTGACGCACGTTATTGGCACGCGATTCCGACACGCGTTTTTGACATGCGTTTTCGACGCACGTTATCGAGGCATGTTATCAACTCGCGTTTTTCAAGCAGCGTTTTCGATGCACGTCGATCGTGGCATGTTTTCAACTCACGATTTCGACGAGCGTTCTCGAGGCGTGATTTCGACGCGTATCGAAATGAAGCCATTTTCGTTCATGTCTTTGAGAATTACTTTATATGGGAAAAACACGCATCGAAAAACGCCTCGAAAACGCGTGTCGGAATCGCGCGTTGAAAATATGTGTCGAAATCGCGATTTGAAAACGTTTGTCGATAAAAGACTTGACATATTATGCAAAGTTGACACTTATTGAAAATAGGAAAACTGGTATAATATGTTACCTTTTAATGAAATTTGCCCTATTTAAAAAGATCTAGGTCAGTTTGTTACGATTTAGTTTTATGTTTTTAATTTTTAACGTGAATAAAGTGTAAGCCGTGAAGCAACCGAGAAGGTTGTATTTCGATTAAACTGTGAAGGTTTTAATCACTATTCTATCCGTACGGTTTAGCCATGATCTTTTTTACATTATTTGGTATCATCGTCGAAAAATAGGAATTTTACAACAGTTATACGTTTTAAGGTTAAGAAATTAATTAGTCAATAACATTATCTTACATATCATAGAAGTAATATACTGTACTAATTAAGATGTTTTATTGATTCCTTAAAGACTAATAATAACTTTTATTTTGTCAATATATATATATATATATATATATATATATATATATATATATATATATATATATATATATATATATATATAGCATGGGGCAAGAGGGGCAGATGCCCCCGGTGAAATTTTTTTTTTGCCCCAAAACCTCCATATTTTGCCTAAAAACCTCCACATTTTACTCAAAAATCACCATATTTTTCCTAAAAACCTCCATATTTTACCAAAAAAGTTGATACGCTTTAAAAAAAATTCGCCCCGGGTGAAAAAAATTCTTGTTTTCGCCACTACTATATATATATATATATAGTATATATATATATATATATATATATATATATATATATATATATATATATATATATATATATATATATATATATATATATATATATATATATATATATATATATATGTATGGGCATGATCAATGGAGAAATAACCAATCGGGGGGAAGCGGGGGAAGCAAATTTTTTTTATTCGTTTTTTTTTTGGAATTTTTTTTTCAGGCATCAAGATCACACGAAAATATGAACATTTAAAAAAGACACTTCGTGATGAATGTTATTATTTAGGCGGAAAAACGATCGACAAAAATAACATTCAAGATAATATTGATCGTGAAGAATGTTAACGTTTTTTTTTTTTTTTTTATGTTTTGTGAAGTAAAATTTTGCCCGATTTTTTTTTTTTTTTGATAAAGAATTTAGCCCGATTTAGAGTTTAGGGTTTAGGGTTTGATGTTTTGAGTTTAGTCCCCAAACCCTAAACCCCAAACCCTAAACCCCAAACCCTAAACTCTAAACCGTTCGTGTTAAAAACTCAATCTAAATTCTAAATCTAAACCCTAAACTCTAAATTTCTAAACCCTAATATCTAAACCCTATAAATCCTAATATCTAAACCCTAATATCTAAAACATTAACATACGCTCGAAAAACACGATAATTGTTATATATTACTTCTTGGAGCGTTTTTCCGTCAAAATAAAAACATTTATCATAAAGTGTCTTTATTAAATGTTCATATTTTCATCCAATCTATAATGTTGGTGAACAAAGTTTTTTCAAAAAACCAAAAAAAAAAAAATTTTGCTTCCCACCGCTTTCCCCCGATTGGTTACTTCCCTCTTGATCCTACCAATATATATATATATATATATATATATATATATATATATATATATATATATATATATATATATATATATATGTATATATATGTGTGTGTGTGTGTATATGTATATATATATATATATATATATATATATATATATATATATATATATATATATATATATATATATCTATCTATATATATATATACATACATACACTGAACTCATGCTTCAAATACCTAAAACTAAAGGTGCATTAATATTACAAGTCTTGAATTTGTGATGAATATAAACTTACAATTGTTGGAGATTAGACATGGTCCCAAGAAAGCTAGGAATCGTGCCACTCAAGCTGTTATTGTGCAAATCACTGAAATTATATAATACGAGTAGAATTAACGTTAGAAAGCTCCACCCGTTAATAACAACTAGCCCGGTTCGGCCCGCGCGATGCGACGAGTGCTTTCGACCTGCATATTCATATTTAACGTTGCGTTGTGTATGTACAGAAGGGGAGACGACCCATGTGTTAATACCCGTTTTAGATATAGGTGCGCGTACCATTTTTTGAAAAATTGTCCGTTTTCACACGTAGTTAATCTCGTTTTGTTCGAAAATTATTTCAAGTTTAATGGTGGTAGCGGTGAAAATTAACTCGCGTCGGGTAGGGAGTTAAGGCTCGTTGAAGTTAATGGTGAGTTTTGTTTTTTGAATTAAATTAAAAAATAAATTTACATTTTAAGTCCCTGAAAAAGTTGTATTTGTTGAAACCTTTTTTTTGGGGGGGGGGGGGGGGGGGGGGGGGGGGGGGGCTAGGTGAAAAAACGTCAATTTTTTTGGCTGCAACGACATGAAGTTCCATGGATTTTTCGAAAAATTATTTCAAGTTTAATGGTGATAGCGGTGAAAATTAACTCGCGTCGGGTAGGGAGTTAAGGCTCGTTGAAGTTAATGGGGAGCTTTGTTTTTTGAATTAAATAAAAAAATGAATTTACATTTTAAGTCCCTGAAAAAGTTGTATTTGTCGAAATCTTTGGGGGGGCTAGGTGTAAATTTTGGGTGTGAACACAAGGGATGAAACGCCAATTTTTTTTGCTGCAACGACATGAAGTTCCATCGACTCCAATTTTTTTTGCTGCAACGGCATGAAGTTCCATCGACTTTAGTATATGTAGTATTGTATTAGTATTAAATTAATTAATAATATTAATATTAATATTAATTTGACGTTGTTTAATACTAGCTAATTAGTGGCACCCAACTAATCAGATGATTAACAAAAATTAATAAACGTTCCTTCCAATAATTATTTGACTTTGGATAACTTAAATAATTAGTAGTAATGAGCTCATCAAACTGAATATAAAACTCATTTAATTAACACACACATACATTGACTTTAAATTGTTCTATTTGAAGAAGGCTGTTAATTAAGCATAAATGATCAATTTTCTAGTGATGTTGACTATTTACTATTTATAACTAGTTCTGATTTAGGATCAAGATTAACTACTGATAAAGTTGCAATATGAGACTCACATTATCACAAGAGCATCCATGGAGCTAATATCAGGAATTGAACCCACAAGATTGAAACTATTAAGATACCTGCAAAGATAGAAATTGTGTACTCAGTTTATTGTATTGCATGGTTTCTTGTACTGGTAATTAATACGAAACTAATTATAAGAGATCGAAGTATCAATTATTTACAATGCAGTAACGCGAGGTATAACATCGTTACTGCAATTGAGCCAGTCCCACGAATATGGTGCCGGGAGGCAAGGATCACCTCTCCATTCTTGTAACACGTCGAATGTGCTTTGTAATAAAGCTAAAGCTTTCACTGTTTAAAATTAAATAAAAACCATGTTAAAAAAGGAACGGTAGTTTAATAAAAGGATTTGACAGTCGTTAACACGCTTTAAGATTTTGTACATTTTGATAACCGACATAATAAAGTTGACTAGTAACCACCATATATAATGACTTATTGCATGTTAGTGATAGCTCTTAGGAATGTCGTTAGCAAAATCCTTAATAAAATTGTACTATTATAGATTACCGTCGTTGCTATCAGTGCCATCCGTAAGAATATCACTAATTGTAAACAACTCAATGGCGTTTATGATCGGGGGAAGGTCAGAATCAGAGGTAGCAGATAACGAAAGATTAGTGTCGGATGTGACAACGTAATTGTAAATGTAGCGTTCCTCGACTTGCATATAAGGTGGTGTGATTGCGAGTTGCACGGGACTAGAATTTTCGTAAATATTGAAGGATCTTTTTTGACCAAAATCAAGACTTGTAACTTCTGAAAAGTAGAGGTTTAAGTAGGTAGGGGGAGAAAGAACAGGAATATGGGCAATAATAATAGATTGAAATGTGGTTGGAACTGTAATTGCATTTTGAAAAACTCCTTCAGGGGGGTTATTGGGTGCAGTCGCATCAATATAAATTGCATCGTTTGTTACTTGCTCGGTTCCGCTTTGGGCCGGGTAGGATACCCATATTCGGTCATAAATATCATCCGGGTACCTACACACATTGTTAAAAAGGAAATTCACATAATTATTGTGAGTTGCTGGTTATCAACATTCTAAAAAAAAAAAAAAAAAAAGGTTCTCTGGTTGGAAAGTTATCTACCATTTTCGTTTATTTTTCGACTTTCATTTTAGAAATTCGTAAACTCTAAGTAAACATGTTTAATAATGATTACGCTATAAATTTATAGCAATATGAACAATTCATACGAGGGGAAAAAATTTAAGTTTACTAACATTCACCAATTGATAATGGGTGATAATTTGTCGAAAAAATTGATAAACATTACGTCATCCATTTCAACTTTATTGTCTCTAAATAAAAGAAACACAATTTCATAATATACGAGTATTAATTACAAAAGTGTATCATTTATCAACTTTTTGATTTTTGTCATTAGTTTTTTTTTTCTCTTGTTTTTTTATTTATTACGTAGTATTATTTTTTTGCTAAAATAACAATTACTATTAAAATACAGGATGCCTTCATCAAAAAATGAAGTAACCCGAAAAACCAGTACAATCAAAACGTGACCATTAAGGCTCGACAGAAGTAAACCACTAAGAACTAATTGAACAAAGCTAGCTAATTATTTATAAAAGTAGACAGTTAATTTGTGATAATCTAAAAGGAAATAACATACAATAACATCGTAATGGATTTAGTATTTTATTAAACAGCGGCTTACTAATTTTATAAGTAAACACGTTCCTTCACATCTTATCCTGAATCTTAAATTTTGTTTCTGAAACGATATCCATATACTGTGAGAAAAAATTTAGTTTGATGGCATACCTTAAGGATTTACTTGAACCATAAGACAATCTATCAATCAAGAAAATTGCGCGATTATCATCGACTTCACTATAAACATCTGAGTCAAGGCTACGTATTGCAAGAGACGAAATAAATGGGAATTGATCGGGCATTGTTTGAGCCAAGCACACACTAACGTTATCTCCTTTTGCAACAAAAATCACTTCGTACGTTGTAGAACCACTGAGTGAAGTTTTAACCGTGGTCCAAAGATTGCCATCAAAGATGAGATCAAAAGTCGGAGGATTCAATAATCCATCGTAATTTCCGTAATTAAAAGTTGCCCTAGCTAGAATTTTTGTGCCTTGTGTAACACCTATCGAATAACAATTCTTTTTTCGACTTGTGAAAACCCTAAGGGTGTCGAGCACCGAAGTTAAAGAGTAGCTTGGTTTAACTGTTCGGGAAATGCCATTAGAGATGATCGTATCATCTGGAGTCCATGTTATCGTGTTAACATCTGTAGTCGTCGTTGTCGCTCCGCAATCAATGCTTGCAATCACTGTAACAAGAAAACAACATAAATCAATATTTTGTCCCAGAAAGTTCACTAAACGACATAAATAATTTATTCCCTCCGTCGCAAATAAAACTGTTCAAATTTCTATTTTCGTTTGTCCCAAAATTATTGTCTCATTCTCTAAATAACCATTAAATATCATTAAAGTTCTAAATATACCCCTTTTAATTTTGAAAATTCAACTTTAAATATATCAATTAATTTATTAGTTACTCTTTATATAATTACATTAAATGAAATGGCAAATTAGACAATTCAGTACTATATCTTAAATTCAATAAAAAGTCAAATTAGATAGTTTTTTAGAACGGAGGGAGTACTTTTTTCAGAATTATCTCTGGCGGCATCACTATATCATTTCCTATCTTTATTTATTGATTTTCATTCGTCACGAATTACAAGAAAAATACCGTTTGGATTTTTGTGACGACATTCGTCGCCAAACTCATATTTCTTGTAGTGAAAAAGGTATCGTGTTAATGTTAATATTATTTTTTTAAGTAAAGGATTACCGCAATGAATATTACTTAACTAATAAATGAATGTTTACAAGACAAAACAAATGCTACAATTATGCCTTGTAGCCTCAGACAAACAGCCTCTAGACCATATTTTCTAATGTTAATATTGTACTGTATGTATAATACATAACTAATAGTAGAATTAAAAAAGGGAAATAAAAGAATAAATGCAGTTTTCAAGAAACTCATAACGTACTAGCTAAATGAAGCTAAACATAATCATTAACATACATGTTCGGCATTTTACTAAACTTAATAATTAAGTAAAAAATGTCGAACATGTCTAACTAGCTTTATTATATGATAGTTATTTGATGGATTATTATGAAATGCTTACAATTTTCCTGTCTGGAAACGGAAAATGACAATAGAGCTAAGAAAAGAACCGGTAGCAAGTTGAAATTTCCGGCCATGATGAAGAAAGTAGTGGTGACGGATATTGAAGTTAAGTTGTATGTTTATATAGTTGATCTTTTTTTTTCCTTCTTTGACTTTTAATATGGGTAGACTTTAGAAGGTTATAATTGTCAAATACTGATTATGTGCATTCTTTATATAAGTCGTCTATAGTCGTTGATAACACGACTTGGTATACGATTACATTTTATGGTTGATTTAAAGGACAATTTGTATTTATAAATTATAGTAAATCATAATAAGTAAGTAATATGTCCCACATTTATTCTCCTAAGGAATATTATTGAATTTAAATAATGTTGAATGCGTGCTAATTTACCTTAATAATGCGAGTTGGCTGAAAAAAATTACAAAATACATTAATGATAATATATATATATATATATATATATATATATATATATATATATATATATATATATATATATATAAATATAAAATGGGAATAAATTGAGAACTTAATAACTTTTAATAATTCTTTTTTACAAATGAACAAAATTTTGAAATAAACAAAAAAAAAAATTTGTAATAAAAAATAGGATCGAAAAGAATAGTCTTGATAATAGATAATTTCAAATAACACGAAGTAATACTTAATTAATTAGTATGATTAGAAACAAATAGTTATCAATAAGCCAACTATGATCAATAATATGCATGCTACACTCAAATGAAAATTGTATACTCTATGGTTTATACTCTATGGTTTATGGTTTATGTTTGAATTTCATTTGTTTTTGTTTGATTATTAATGATACGCTATTCGGTTAACGTATAGAGATTTAACAAAAAAGAATATTCGAACGAAGAATCGGTCACCATAAACGTGAATAAAAAGCACAAAAACCATAAATTTAAAATTAAGCGAACAGTGAACAGAGCTTGTGAGGAGCAAAAAGTGATACAGATTAAAAGTCATGTTCCAATTTTATGGAGCTGACTGGTCAATGTTCCGAAAAATAAGGGTTAACTCACCAATCAGAGCATGACGCGTGTCTTTTTCTGAAAGAGAACCTTGAACTTTTTTGCCTATAAATAAGCCACATGAATTCCATTCATTGACAAAGTACATCATTTTGTCAGAGCAAAATTTTCTCTCTCTACGGGAGAACTTTCTCTCTCTAATTGATTGACCAAGTTAGACCTTGACTGGATCCGAGACAAGTATTTGGATCCGGTAATCAACGTTTCCCTTTTGGTATCAAGAAGGCCAAACCGCTCACTGTTAACGTGATTGTAATTTACACTCGTATCATATCTGCCATCTGGATTTGATATGATCATTTGTGGTATTACTATTTGGTGATGATGTATATAATGTACTACATGTTTAGAGCACATGAAAGATATTATTTATCTATCTAAGGATAAAAGGAAATAATATACATTTAACTCTTTTTTCAAAGACAAGCATATATTAAAGTAAAATAAAAACTAATCAGAAGCTAGAAAATACAACGACATCAAACGATCAACAAAACAACGGCTAGCTAAAAACAGCGACGACAAACAACTCTAACCAAAAACTTACACCACACAAACGTGAAATACATACCCAATAAAAAAATCCACCTAACACAAACAGCTACATCCCCACTAGATTATCACGTGAAAAGAAAAACGAAAATAGAAACACGAATGTACAATAAAAATGTATTTAAAAAGAAATTGTTCCATGTTGGAACAAACTAAGACTTTAAATTATGGAAACAATATGATTATGTGTAAACTCATGGTACTAACAGTTAGCTATTTCCTTTATATACTAAAAGAAATCAGGACTGCGTCGTCTTCTTTAAATATATTCCTCAAAATGACATTTCCTCTCCCTTAAAGGCCATTCCGTGTTTTTCCCTTAAAGATTGAGCAGTGTAGTGCGCCGCACCAACTTAAGGTTGCGCCGCACCTGTGTCTGATTGGAGCAGAGACTGTTTTGCAAATGTTGTAAAATTGGGAATTTGGGTGCAATTTTGCATGGATAGGTTTTGAAGGATAATAGCAGATCAAGAACCACATTTTTCTTCAGTTCCTTCATCTTAAACACCCCAATTTAGTGAGAGAAAATGGTTTTATTGAGAGAGAACTCAAGTGAAGAAGAAAGTGTCTCTAAGCATAATCACTAGTTAATGGTGATTATGGACTAGACTTGACTTGTTTTGGGAGATCAAGTGCAATTTGGGTCAAATTGCACTTGTATGGTTTGGAGTATGAGAAGTGATTAGTGTATAATCACTATCTAGTTAGTGACTAAGGGTCGGGATCTAGGCTTGGTCATTATGTAATCAAGTACAATATGGGTTAGAATGTACTTGTTAGTGTGGGTTTAAATTACCACCCGGAGTGATAATGAGTTGTGTCTATTTTGGTGTCAAAATGGGGGGATTTGACGAGCAAGGTTAAATCCCTAGGATAAGGGATGATTGTGTCGGATTCTCTTATAGAGAATGAGTTTTTATGTGTTTTGTATGCCTATGTGTTATATAGATGATTACTTGCTCGGATGAGATGACGGAGATCGTGCTTACATGACACTTGCGTGCATTATCGAGGTGATTACGAGGTTAAATGTACATGGGCATGGGTCGGAGGTGTTGACTATGAGTTGGATCACACCGTATGTGGACTATGAGTTGTACCACGAGTTTTGTGGACTATGAGTTGGACCACGTATTTTGTGGACTATGCGTTGGACCACAAGGGAGGTAGACTATGTGTTGGATGGACCACTATAGTGGACTATGAGTTGGATCACTCGTTAGTAGCTACTAATTTTTGATAGGGGTGCTCATTGATTGTTGATAATATTCATAAGTGTTATGAATGTGTATGTGTGCTTATGCGTTATGGTATGCCAAGTTGTGCTTATTGAGTTTGTGCTTATTCTTCAGTGATGATATGGTTCATGTTTGTGTATGTATAATCTTATACTCACTAAGCGTAAGCTTACACTCTCGTTGTTTACCTTTTTTTAGGTACCGGTTGAAGATGCGTAGATATCTAGTTGCTAGACTAGATACTTAGTCGTGCTTGAGTTCATAGCGGGATTGATTTTGGATATTTGGACTCGGGATGGGGAATGACGAATCCCCGGGATCATGCTCTTGGTATCGAGTAGGGTTATTGAGTCTTAATCCACCAAATTGTGTGGTTGGGTCATAATTACTCTTGGTTATGTTATTTTGGTCGAAATTACACTCTTTTGTTATATAACAGGTCATAGGTCACCGGAGTGGTGTTTTGAACTTGGTAAGTACTGTTGGTTGCCTCATTTTGAAGTGATATTTGAAAATAAAACAGGTGTTGATTAAAGTGTGCTTATTGGTGACAAATGGGTAATTATAAATGGGTCAAAAGGGTTTTAAAGGCTCAAACTGATGTTCAGCAAGTCGTGCGCCGCACGTGAAAGGGATGCGCCGCACCACAATGTGGGATTTTGCTACTGACTATGAATTTCCAAAAATCGGTGTAAAGGTGCGTCGTAGAAGGCATCTGGGCACCGCACCATAGTTGAGGTGCGCCACTCCTGTAGTCTGGTACGCGGCACATGCTTTCCTGTATAAAAAAAGTGTCGGTTTTTATTAAATGAATTTAGGTCATTTCATTAAGTTATGATATTTAAACTGCTTCATGCTAAGATGATAAAATGACTATATAAGGTTGTCACAATTTGAAGTTATAAATGTTAACACTTCTTTCATAATCTTTATATTTAATTTTCTAGAAGTGGTCTTCTACATAATCTTAAATGGGTGTTAGAACATGTTTGTTGCAGTTTATAAGATGATGCATCATATTTGAACAATTTTCTTTTTTTATGTTACATATATCAATTTAAATCCATTTTATAATATGCTAAAGATGTAGTTTTACTTAATGATCATATGAAATTGAGTGATTGTATTGTTGACTTTTAGTTGCACTTGCATACAATCACATACATATAATGTGGCCTTTTTTTTGTTACATGGTTAAATTCAGTTTGATAGAGATAAATTCAGTTACATGACATCATTAAAATAATTAATTATATTTAATAAAAATATTAACATGTTAATTGTATGATATATGAAGCATTATGTACAACCTTATGATAAAATACGCTCATGACCATATGTATAATATTTGAAGTATTATGAACCTTATAAAACACCTCCATGACCATATATACAATATTTTAAGCATTATGTACAACTTTATAATAAGTAAAATGAGATTTTTATGTCGTTTACATTAGAGCTCCAATTTAAAAAAAAAAAAAATCCGTGATTAACTGACATTGTAGAGATTCATATATATATTTTTTTAACAGGAGCTTAAAATGCATGTGATGTATGTTAACGTGTTTTAAGGTTTTTTTGAGTTTTTTCTTTAGGATTTAGCCCGATTTATAGTTTAGGATTTAGGGTTGAGGGTTTATGCTATATTTTAAATAAGCAATTAAGGTTAGGAATCGACGAATAGGTTCTTAAAGTGAATCAGATCTGGGTTGTTCGGGGGAGTTGTGCAAGAGGGAGCTGCTGCCCTAGTCGAAAGTGGAAGCAGTTAACAAGGAGTTCTTTCCCAAAGAAGCACTGTTCCATTCTCCGATCTATGTCATATTAACCGATTCACCGACATTAGCCTCCGATGACATGATCCATAGTAAATAAGTAGACATGGTACGAATGGGATTGAGAAGGAGCTCTGGACTTTTTGGCTGCATTATAGCACAGTCCGTGACTACGTTTTTCCATTGGTTGATGCTGCATATTGCACACTTGTTATATTTGTTTATATAGTGTTAGTTCTATAACGAATTTCTAGCGCCTATGAATTAGTTCCAAGAAAGCGGTTGATATCGGTCAAAAATTCACATTTTTATCCCCAATATTGTAACACCCCGTTTTCCCCGTATATGATTTATAGGTGTATTGGGTATGTACGATAGGAGTTTGAAGGATTTGAGACGTGTTCGGGTGTTAAAGTCTTGTACGCGGGAGAAGGGCTCAGGTCGAGCTTTGGGTCGCGGCGCGACAAACGAGGCCGCGGCGCGGAATTCTACTGAAACAAAGATCAGAAGTTAGGTTTAAAATGATCCCAGACTTAGTCAAATGTCGCGACGCGACATTTAAGGCCGCGGCACGGCAAACTGCACGAACTGGCACCAGATTCTTGTAATATTAAATGAAGTCCAAGGGCAATTTGGTCATTTCACGATTGAGCCAGATTTGAGGCTTTAACCTCATCCACTCATTCATTTTCCTAATTTCATTTTCCTTTTCTTTTCATTTTTCTCTCAAAACTCAAACACCCATTTGATTTCAAAGGGATTTTTGGAAAGGAAGAAGCGGGATTTGATCTTGGGCGTAGTTGACAAGTTTGTTCTCCTCGTTCTTAGCTATACGGTGATACTAGTGGTAAGCTCTAACTCCAAATTTCATTTTCGTGTTCATCATTCAAATTTGGAGCTTTTGATTGTATGATTCATAGATGGAACCCATTTAGTTGTTAATTGAAGATTAACACCAAGATTCGGGTTTATAAGTGTTAAAGACAGGTTTTGGGTTGGTTAATGATTTAACCATGTTTAAGACTTGAGAATGGTGTATAATCACTAGTATTAGTGATTATTGGTGCTTTGGAGACCTTTAGGGTTCTTGTGGTTGACTAACTTTGACTAGAGTCGAAATTAGGGTTTGTTGAGGATTATAACCCGAATGTCGATTCGTTGAGGTTTATAAACTTGAAATGGATTAAGTTGATGTATGAAATCGTATTAAACATGTTTTGGTGTCAAAACTTGTAAATGGTGAGATTTTGACCTTATGGGTCAAAATTAGGGTTTATGGGCGATTTTGGGAACGATAAGTGTTTAACACTTGTGTTCGGGTTTAATTGGCATATTAGGACCATTATCACTTGTGTTAGTGATTATTGGTTAGTTTGGGCGCGGTTTGTCCTTGGAAGTGCATTTGGGTCGAAATTGCACTAAGTGTCGAATTGGGTTGGTTTGTAGATACAATCTAAGTGTGTTGTTGAATTTGTGATAATGGAATAGGTACTTTCCATTGACGAGTTGCGGATTACTTGGAAGCATTCTTCAAGGCGACAGGTGAGTGTTAATATCCTATATGCATATGTATGTGTAGGATGGGTGCGGGTCGGGTGAAGTGGTTCTCGGTTATAGAGCTCATTTCACATATAGGTGGATTTAATGGACTTTTGTATGAGTCCAATTGGCACGGTTATGCGTTTTGGTTGACCACCTTTGGCAAGGTACATGCTTGTGTGTACGTTATCACACGTGGTTGTGATTTGGATGTTATAACCCCAATGGCGAAGGGTTGATATTGTTGTGAAGTGGATGACCCCGATGTGGTAGATTTTATAATCCCGTGACCGTGGGTTTTGATGTTGAGAAGTGAATCGCGTGTAGTTCGGATTCACGATGACGCGTGTAGTTCGGTCATCTTATTGGAAGTGAGTCTCGTGTAGTTCGGACTCATGATGACGCGTGTAGTTCGGTCATCTTATTGAGGTAGTGATCTCGTGTGTTTTCGGATTCACTAAGGCTCGTGTAGTTCGGCCAACCTCGATGTTGTGAAGATAGTAATCTCTTGTGGTTTCGGATTACTAAGGCTCGTGTAGTTCGGCCAATCTTCATTGTGGCGTTTGGTATTCGGTAATGGGTTAAGGGGTTAACCTTATTCATTTTATATTGTTATATATATTAATGTAATGTTGTGTTGTAGCTAACCCTCCGGGTGTAGCTTACTGGCGTTGTTCACATTATCGTTGGTGAACTTATACTTTGTTGATATCTTTAGCTTGTTGCTTAGAGATCTTACGGTATGCTTAGTGTAGTTGCCTTATACATGAATGCTTCGGTATGCGGTATTTGATATTTGTGTGGCGTGTCCATTTTATACATATATATGTATGTAGTATATTATCATTCACTAAGCGTTAGCTTACCCTCTCGTTGTTGATATTTTTATAGGTTCGCATGCTTGGCGGCTCGGGTAAGCTTGGGGATTAGAGATCTTGGCTAGGTTGCTAAGAAGATCTTGCTTTTGTATTCGATTAGGATTTGGGTAGCGTAGTCCCAAATCGCCATGCTCGGTTTTGGTTGGAAACTAAACTAGTCGGGTCGTGTATGTTCGTTTGGACAATTAATCAATGTATTAAATGTTTTAAGGTTTATTAAACCTCCTATTGTATTAAAGATGTTTATGGAAAAACAATTGGGACCTAAAGTATTATTTAACGCGTATTAAAAGAAAAAAAATTTATGGGCCGGTTTTAATACGGGTTGGGTCGTTACAAGTGGTATCAGAGCATGGTCTAAGGGATTTAGGTGACTTGAGATAGGTGCCTAGACTTAGACTTTTGTGTGTGCTTATTTGTTGCGGGACTTGTAGGATTATGGGTCGAAATAGGTTATAGTTAGTGCCTTGTTTGTAGGTGGACTAACGTTTATATTAGTAATGCGGATATTATTAATATATTAATTGTGTTGTGATAATAATTCTCGCGTATGTGCATATCGCTTAGAATTTTGTTTGTGTTTGTTTATATCATCGAGCGAGGCGGTCGTTGTACTAACGAGTTGATACGGCGTGTGTGCATAATAAGGACTTGCAAACCTTATTACGGGTGCAAATCGTGTCTAGCAAGTGATGTACGACGAGTGTTGAGCAAGATGGGGCGGTGTTATGCGTGTTTCTTTATACGTTCGTGATCTAATCGTTTTGCATTCTTTAGAATGACGACGCGAAACGAGATCGAGACGAATGACGAGGAGTTTAACTCTAGAGTTGCGGCCGCCGTTGCGGAGCAAATGAGTGCGTTTCGAGAAGAAATGGATAGGAAGTATTCCGAATTTCGGGGTAGTAGTGACATGGAGCGTTGCCTTAAGAGCTTCATGAGGACTAAACCCCCGATGTATAACAGGAAACCAGATCCTTTGGTAAGCACAACTTGGATCTCGGATGTCGAAGGGTGTTTTCGTACTATTGAATGCCCTCCTGAGAAGAAGACGAGACTCGCTACTAGTTTGTTGCGGGGTAGGGCAAAGGATTGGTTGGATGGTAAGATTGATCTTGTCGGTGGTGAACCGTTTATAGCGTTATCATGGGACGGGTTTAAGAAGGAATTCTTCGAGGAATTCCGGACTTCAGCCGATTTGTCAAAAATGCGTAATGAGTTGCGAAATTTGTAACAGGGTTCTATGGATTTGAATACTCTCAAGACGACCTTTATGGCGAAGGCTCGTTTTTGCCCGGAGTATTTGGGGAATGATAATTTGTTGATGCAAGATTTCTATCGAACCTTGAATGATGACTTGAAGAATAAGATTAGCCGGGGTCACGCGAAATCGTTTGCGGAATTATTCGCCGTGGCTAGAGGTTTCGAGTTGTATACGCGATCAAAGATTGGTGAACCTTCAAGTGAGAGAAGGGTTGTTTCGTATGGTGCTCCGAGTAAGAGGACTAAGGGTCCGAGTGTGAGCACGGGTGGTACGCGGACGGTTATACCGGATTCTAGTGCGTCTAGATGTTACAATTGTGGCATGAGGGGTCACAAGTCTTGGGAATGTTCGGTACCAAAGGGTGATGGTATGGTGTGTTTCAATTGCCAAGAAGAAGGACATCGTAAGTCGGAATGTCCCAAGTTAGCGGGGACGGGTGCGGCAAGGAGACGTTATGGTACGTTTCGTTTTAATAAATATGCCCTTTGATTATTTATTAAGTGTCGTTTGAATTTGAGTTGATTAAATGCCTTGTGTTGTTCATATTGTTGTTATGGGTGACATTCCTAATGGAAGTACCCAATGGTGACGTTGATTGTCGGGCGAAGGGCGTAAGACTTGGTGCCACCAAGCATTCCTTAGTATCTGGGAAATGTTTCTACCAAGCCATGGAAATGGGTTTTAGTGTTCGGTTGTTAAGCGCGTGTTCGCTTTTGTGTGGAGGTCGATGAACCGTGAGGTTCGACGAGTGGCTGAAAACCTTGAGATCGAGTGTTATGGATCTCGATGTACGTTGGTAAAGGAGTCTACGTGACGCGACATTAGGTACCTCTTTTATACCTACTAGCGTGGTGTTCGACTCCGATTATGTTGTGGTTACATTGTACTTAGGGTACCGAAGTGAAACCCTTAGGTACATGAGTGACAAGGTGGAAGTTGACAAACTAAAGCAATTGGATGATTGCGAGGGATTTGGGTTGTGTAATTGGTGGTACACTTTTCGTTCGAAGTGTTTAAGGATAGGTTAAGATCCTTAGTATGCTCAAGGTTGGAGCAAGATATGGTGATGGGTCGTGTGAACCCAATTGTTGTAAAGTCTACCCTTGGTAGCATTATACGGTTGTACGAGTTGTGGAGATTTAATGTAGTTCCAAGTGGGAGAGTTACACACCCGCACGAGGAGGCCTTAGGATGAGATTTCGGATGACGTTTTAGTAGGTCTGAAAATTGTGTTGGGACCTAGTTTTGGTCGGTTTGTGGTAGAGTACAATTTCGGTTAAATTGTACTTATGATTTTGGATTTCAGTTATCACTGATGTGGTAATGTGGTAAATCTCGTTGAGAGATAATGGACGTGTTTGACGAGCAAGGTGAAATCCCTCGGTTAAGGGATGTGCGTATCGGATTCTCTTCTAGAGAACTTTTGTTTTGTGCCTATGTTTGATATAGGTGGTTCTTGCTTGATTGTGTGGATGGTTAGTGGTATCCGTTAGGGTTCACTATAGTGTAGCAGAGCGCGATGTTACGCTACTCGTTGTTCGAGGCCAAAAGGGCGTTGATTGGTGAAGCATGACCTTCGGGGTCCGCTGACTTCATCATGGTTATTGATTGGTGGAGCATGACTTTCGAGTCCGCTGACTTCATCATGGTTATTGATTGGTGGAGCATGAATTTCGAGTCCGCTGACTTCATCATGGTTATTGATTGGTGGAGCATGACTTTCGAGTCCGCTGACTTCATCATGGGAGTATGCGATTGGTGGAGCATGACCTTCGGGGTCCGCTGACTTCATCATGAGCGAGGTGTTATATCGGTGAAGCATGACTGTTGATGGGGTCCGCTGACTTCATCCGGTGTTGAGATTGGTGAAGCATGATCTTCGGGTCCGCTGACTTCATCATGGTAGTGGATCACGTGTGGTTTCGGATTCACGATGACGCGTGTGGTTTCGGTCATCTTATTATGGAAGTGGGTCGCGTGTAGTTCGGATTCACAAATGACTCGTGTGGTTTCGGTCATTGTATTGAGGAGTGAGTCTCGTGTAGTTCGGATTCACAAATGACTCGTGTAGTTCGGTCATTCCTTCGGGATAGTGACTCTCGTGTAGTTCGGATTCACTAAGGCGCGTGTAGTTTGGCCAATCCCGATTGTTGTTGTGGTGAAGGTAGTGAGTCACGTGTAGTTCGGATTCACTAAGGCGCGTGTGTTTTCGGCCAGCCTTCGTGTTGTGTGATCTGTCGGTTGTTTTATACACCGATGGTGGGGTCGTAAGGACCGTGACATTTGAACTATCGATTGTTTTATACGCCGATGGTGGGGTCGTGAGGACCATGTTGTATGATTAGTGAGGCGATAGCCGTGTTTCGCTCACGTGTTGTTACAGGTGTGATGATAGTCGATTTTGTATACCTTGGGATTAGCGTTGCCATAGTCGTTTGGATCGGTCTTCGTCGGTTTAGATGGTTGACTTTATTCTGATGTGCGGTTGTTACTAGCGATGTACTTGGTATGGTACGCTAGGGATTGGTATCTCGATACGAGATTGGTTGAGTTTTCCCGATGTGAGGGATTGAGTTAGTGCTAGTGCTCGGATTGTGGAATTGATAAATCGCGGGTGATGATTTAGTTGTCGAAGGCAATTCATTGGGAAGAATTGCTTAGGAAAGTCGGTTGGGACTTATGTTTGAGGACTGTGAAGTGTGGTCCGTTTGGTTAAGTGATGAGGATCACGAGGACATGATCGAATCTAAGTGGGGGAGAGTTGTAACACCCCGTTTTCCCCGTATATGATTTATAGGTGTATTGGGTATGTACGATAGGAGTTTGAAGGATTTGAGACGTGTTCGGGTGTTAAAGTCTTGTACGCGGGAGAAGGGCTCAGGTCGAGCTTTGGGTCGTGGCGCGACAAACGAGGCCGCAGCGCGACATTCTACTGAAACAAAGATCAGAAGTTAAGTTTAAAATGATCCCAGACTTAGTCAAATGTCGCGGCGCGACATTTAAGGCCGCGTTGCAGCAAACTGCACGAACTGGCACCAGATTCTTGTAATATTAAATGAAATTCTAGGGCAATTTGGTCATTTCACGATTGAGCCAGATTTGAGGCTTTAACCTCATCCACTCATTCATTTTCCTAATTTCATTTTCCTTTTCTTTTCATTTTTCTCTCAAAACTCAAACACCCATTTGATTTCAAAGGGATTTTTGGAAAGGAAGAAGCGGGATTTGATCTTGGGCGTAGTTGACAAGTTTGTTCTCCTCGTTCTTAGCTAAATGGTGATACTAGTGGTAAGCTCTAACTCCGAATTTCATTTTCGTGTTCATCATTCAAATTTGGGGCTTTTGATTGTATGATTCATAGATGGAACCCATTTAGTTGTTAATTGAAGATTAACACCAAGATTCAAGTTTATAAGTGTTAAAGGTGGGTTTTGGGTTGGTTAATGATTTAACCATGTTTAAGACTTGAGAATGGTGTATAATCACTAGTATTAGTGATTATTGGTGCTTTGGAGACCTTTAGGGTTCTTGTGGTTGACTAACTTTGACTAGAGTCGAAATTAGGGTTTGTTGAGGATTATAACCCGAATGTCGATTCGTTGAGGTTTATAAACTTGAAATGGATTAAGTTGATGTATGAAATCGAGTTAAACATGTTTTGGTGTCAAAACTTGTAAATGGTGAGATTTTGACCTTATGGGTCAAAATTAGGGTTTATGGGCGATTTTGAGAACGATAAGTGTTTAACACTTGTGTTCGGGTTTAATTGGCATATTAGGACCATTATCACTTGTGTTAGTGATTATTGGTTAGTTTGAGCGCGGTTTGTCCTTGGAAGTGCATTTGGGTCAAAATTGCACTAAGTGTCGAATTGGGTTGGTTTGTAGATACAATCTAAGTGTGTTGTTGAATTTGTGATAATGGAATAGGTACTTTCCATTGACGAGTTGCGGATTACTTAGAAGCATTCTTCAAGGCGACAGGTGAGTGTTAATATCCTATATGCATATGTATGTGTAGGATGGGTGCGGGTCGGGTGAACTGGTTCTCGGTTATAGAGCTCACTTCACATATAGGTGGATTTGATGGACTTTTGTATGAGTCCAATTGGCACGGTTGCGCGTTTTGGTCGACCACCTTTGGCGAGGTACACGCTTGTGTGTACGTTATCACACGTGGTTGTGATTTGGATGTTATAACCCCAATGGCGAAGGGTTGATATTGTTGTGAAGTGGATGACCCCGATGTGGTGGATTTTATAATCTCGTAACCGTGGGTTTTGATGTTGAGAAGTGAATCGCGTGTAGTTCGGATTCACGATGACGCGTGTAGTTCGGTCATCTTATTGGAAGTGAGTCTCGTGTAGTTCGGACTCATGATGACGCGTGTAGTTCGGTCATCTTATTGAGGTAGTGATCTCGTGTGTTTTCGGATTCACTAAGGCTCGTGTAGTTCGGCCAACCTCGATGTTTTGAAGGTAGTAATCTCGTGTAGTTTCGGATTACTAAGGTTCGTGTAGTTCGGCCAATCTTCATTGTGGCGTTTGGTATTCGGTAATGGGTTAAGGGGTTAACCTTATTCGTTTTATATTGTTATATATATTAATGTAATGTTGTGTTGTAGCTAACCCTCCGGGTGTAGCTTACTGGCGTTGTTCACATCGTCGTTGGTGAACTTATACTTTGTTGATATCTTTAGCTTGTTGCTTCGAGATCGTACGGTATGCTTAGTGTAGTTGCCTTATACATGGATGCTTCGGTATGCGGTATTTGATATTTGTGTGGCGTGTCCATTTTATACATATATATGTATGTAGTATATTATCATTCACTAAGCATTAGCATACCCTCTCGTTGTTGATATTTTTATAGGTTCGCATGCTTGGCGGCTCGGGTAAGCTTGGGGATTAGAGATCTTGGCTAGGTTGCTAAGAAGATCTTGCTTTTGTATTCGATTAGGATTTGGGTAGCGTAGTCCCAAATCACCATGCTTGGTTTTGGTTGAAAACTAAACTAGTCGGGTCGTGTATGTCTGTTTGGACAATTAATCAATGTATTAAATGTTTTAAGGTTTATTAAACCTCCTATTGTATTAAAGATGTTTATGGAAAAACAATTGGGACCTAAAGTATTATTTAACGCGTATTAAAAGGAAAAAATTTTATGGGCCGGTTTTAATACGGGTTGGGTCGTTACAAATATTAAGCCCTAGGACAATAAAGATTTAAACTTTGTCGGCCAAATTATCGCTTTTTGGGTTGATTTTGTAGATTAAGTAATTACGAAGGCGATGCAAAAAGAATCAAGTAAAATGGAGCTAAAACGAAGATTCTAGAGCGAAAACGGTGAAAAACAAGAAATCAAGTTACGATCCAGCAAATCAGCAAGCCAAACGGCTTGCCAAACGGGCTGTCAAATGGCCTGCCAAATGCCCATATCAAACGGCTTCGTTAAACGGCTTGCCTTAGCAAATGAGCCCTGCAAACGGCTTGCCAAACGGCCTGCCAGCCGTTTGCAGGCAAAATTCCAAGTCTATTTAAAGGGCTTTCTCCATCCATTTAAACACACACTCAATTTGTAATTCATTTCATATTTGCAAGCTTTTAGTTAGTTTTTAGTAGTAGTTAGCTTAGCTTTTATTTTTCGGAGGATATCCCGGCGAGTCCCTGCGATCTCGGGCAGATTTCTTCGGCCTTTTCTGGTTTTTATCCGAAACGCTTGTCTTTTGTATTAAACATGTGTTCTTACCTTTTATGTTTAATAATGCGTTCCGATATTACCATGATAGCTTAATTAATCTGTATGTTGCTATGATAGATGTTTGGGTTAGCGTAATTATGTTAATTTAGTACGATTACCATTATAATACTGAACTATGAAGTCTGATTGATTTGTATGCTAGCATCTTAAGGATTGACCAACCTAGGTTGTGATTAGGACTTATCCACCTATATGAAATTAGCTACTTCATAGGATTAAGACCCCTGGTTATACTGTATCTGAAGATTCTATGAACTCAGTATGGCCGGAGTTCCCGAGAGGCATTTAATGCGCTTTTAGGATACGGAACTTAGGAATTGAGACATGAATGACCTAGTATGCCTATTAACTGTTCCGAAGAGACTTCTTAGGAGCTGTTAAGATCTAGTTAGTGCCTTCACTGTGTGACCCAAACCTATTGCATGTTCTTGTCTGATTGTTGCCTTAGGTCTTAGCCATATCAACTGTTTAGGTATTCATTAGGTTTCTATCTGCTTTACTATAAGTATATTAACTGTGATGCTGTATAATGTTTGAATTGATATGATCTCATTAGTATGATGGAATGGTTGCTAGTTTTCATTTAAGATTTTGCCAACTTAAACCGACGGATTCCTTCCGTTTGTGATCAGTGTTCAATCAACACGGCACGTTGTTATTCAGTTAACTAAACTGACAACGAGGGTTAGGATTAGATCTTAGCTCACTAATAAACCTAGTAATTTACTGAGGATAACCTCCGATGTATTGTTACCTTTCAATTACACGACCAAGTGACATACTTCTCACTGCTCAAAGAGAACTCCGAGAGTTCAGAGACAAGTAGGTCTGTGTAATTGGCTCATCCAATCATGAAATGTCCCGTTCTTATTGATTAAAAACGTTCCATATTAATTGATTTCGTTGCGAGGTTTTGACCTCTATATGAGACATTTTTCAAAGACTGCATTCATTTTAAAACAAACCATAACCTTTATTTCATAAATAAAGGTTTAAAAAGCTTTACGTAGATTATCAAATAATGATAATCTAAAATATCCTGTTTACACACGACCATTACATAATGGTTTACAATACAAATACGTTACATCGAAATCAGTTTCTTGAATGCAGTTTTTACACAATATCATTCAAACATGGACTCCAAATCTTGTCCTTATTTTAGTATGCAACAGCGGAAGCTCTTAGTATTCACCTGAGAATAAACATGCTTTAAACGTCAACAAAAATGTTGGTGAGTTATAGGTTTAACCTATATATATCAAATCGTAACAATAGACCACAAGATTTCATATTTCAATACACCTCCCATACATAGAGATAAAAATCATTCATATGGTGAACACCTGGTAACCGACATTAACAAGATGCATATATAAGAATATCCCCATCATTCCGGGACACCCTTCGGATATGATATAAATTTCGAAGTACTAAAGCATCCGGTACTTTGGATGGGGCTTGTTAGGCCCAATAGATCTATCTTTAGGATTCGCGTCAATTAGGGTGTCTGTTCCCTAATTCTTAGATTACCAGACTTAATAAAAAGGGGCATATTCGATTTCGATAATTCAACCATAGAATGTATTTTCACGTACTTGTGTCTATTTTGTAAATCATTTATAAAACCTGCATGTATTCTCATCCCAAAAATATTAGATTTTAAAAGTGGGACTATAACTCACTTTCACAGATTTTTACTTCGTCGGGAAGTAAGACTTGGCCACTGGTTGATTCACGAACCTATAACAATATATACATATATATCAAAGTATGTTCAAAATATATTTACAACACTTTTAATATATTTTGATGTTTTAAGTTTATTAAGTCAGCTGTCCTCGTTAGTAACCTACAACTAGTTGTCCACAGTTAGATGTACAGAAATAAATCGATAAATATTATCTTGAATCAATCCACGACCCAGTGTATACGTATCTCAGTATTGATCACAACTCAAACTATATATATTTTGGAATCAACCTCAACCCTGTATAGCTAACTCCAACATTCACATATAGAGTGTCTATGGTTGTTCCGAAATATATATAGATGTGTCGACATGATAGGTCGAAACATTGTATACGTGTCTATGGTATCTCAAGATTACATAATATACAATACAAGTTGATTAAGTTATGGTTGGAATAGATTTGTTACCAATTTTCACGTAGCTAAAATGAGAAAAATTATCCAATCTTGTTTTACCCATAACTTCTTCATTTTAAATCCGTTTTGAGTGAATCAAATTGCTATGGTTTCATATTGAACTCTATTTTATGAATCTAAACAGAAAAAGTATAGGTTTATAGTCGGAAAAATAAGTTACAAGTCGTTTTTGTAAAGGTAGTCATTTCAGTCGAAAGAACGACGTCTAGATGACCATTTTAGAAAACATACTTCCACTTTGAGTTTAACCATAATTTTTGGATATAGTTTCATGTTCATAATAAAAATCATTTTCTCAGAATAACAACTTTTAAATCAAAGTTTATCATAGTTTTTAATTAACTAACCCAAAACAGCCCGCGGTGTTACTACGACGGCGTAAATCCAGTTTTACGGTGTTTTTCGTGTTTCCAGGTTTTAAATCATTAAGTTAGCATATCATATAGATATAGAACATGTGTTTAGTTGATTTTAAAAGTCAATTTAGAAGGATTAACTTTTGTTTGCGAACAAGTTTAGAATTAACTAAACTATGTTCTAGTGATTACAAGTTTAAACCTTCGAATAAGATAGCTTTATATGTATGAATCGAATGATGTTATGAACATCATTACTACCTTAAGTTCCTTGGATAAACCTACTGGAAAAGAGAAAAATGGATCTAGCTTCAATGGATCCTTGGATGGCTCGAAGTTCTTGAAGCAGAATCATGACACGAAAACAAGTTCAAGTAAGATCATCACTTGAAATAAGATTGTTATAGTTATAGAAATTGAACCAAAGTTTGAATATGATTATTACCTTGTATTAGAATGATAACCTACTGTAAGAAACAAATATTTCTTGAGGTTGGATGATCACCTTACAAGATTGGAAGTGAGCTAGCAAACTTGAAAGTATTCTTGATTTTATGAAACTAGAACTTTTGGAATTTATGAAGAACACTTAGAACTTGAAGATAGAACTTGAGAGAGATCAATTAGATGAAGAAAATTGAAGAATGAAAGTGTTTGTAGGTATTTTTGGTCGTTGGTGTATGGATTAGATATAAAGGATATGTAATTTTGTTTTCATGTAAATAAGTCATGAATGATTACTCATATTTTTGTAATTTTATGAGATATTTCATGCTAGTTGCCAAATGATGGTTCCCACATGTGTTAGGTGACTCACATGGGCTGCTAAGAGCTGATCATTGGAGTGTATATATCAATAGTACATACATCTAAAAGCTGTGTATTGTACGAGTACGAATACGGGTGCATACGAGTAGAATTGTTGATGAAACTGAACGAGGATGTAATTGTAAGCATTTTTGTTAAGTAGAAGTATTTTGATAAGTGTATTGAAGTCTTTCAAAAGTGTATAAATACATATTAAAACACTACATGTATATACATTTTAACTGAGTCGTTAAGTCATCGTTAGTCGTTACATGTAAGTGTTGTTTTGAAACCTTTAGGTTAACGATCTTGTTAAATGTTGTTAACCCAATGTTTATAATATCAAATGAGATTTTAAATTATTATATTATCATGATATTATCATGTATGAATATCTCTTAATATGATATATATACATTAAATATCTTTACAACGATAATCGTTACATATATGTCTCGTTTAAAAATCATTAAGTTAGTAGTCTTGTTTTTACATACGTAGTTCATTGTTAATATACTTAATGATATGTTTACTTATCATAGTATCATGTTAACTATATATATATCCATATATATGTCATCATATAGTTTTTACAAGTTTTAACGTTCGTGAATCACCGGTCAACTTGGGTGGTCAATTGTCTATATGAAACATATTTCAATTAATCAAGTCTTAACAAGTTTGATTGCTTAACATGTTGGAAACATTTAATCATGTAAATATCAATCTCAATTAATATATATAAACATGGAAAAGTTCGGGTCACTACAGTACCTACCCGTTAAATAAATTTCGTCCCGAAATTTTAAGCTGTTGAAGGTGTTGACGAATCTTCTGGAAATAGATGCGGGTATTTCTTCTTCATCTGATCTTCACGCTCCCAGGTGAACTCGGGTCCTCTACGAGCATTCCATCGAACCTTAACAATTGGTATCTTGTTTTGCTTAAGTCTTTTAACCTCACGATCCATTATTTCGACGGGTTCTTCGATGAATTGAAGTTTTTCGTTGATTTGGATTTCATCTAACGGAATAGTGAGATCTTCTTTAGCAAAACATTTCTTTAAATTCGAGACATGGAAAGTGTTATGTACAGCCGCGAGTTGTTGAGGTAACTCTAGTCGGTAAGCTACTGGTCCGACACGATCAATAATCTTGAATGGTCCAATATACCTTGGATTTAATTTCCCTCGTTTACCAAATCGAACAACGCCTTTCCAAGGTGCAACTTTAAGCATGACCATCTCTCCAATTTCAACTTCTATATCTTTTCTTTTAATGTCAGCGTAGCTCTTTTGTCGACTTTGGGCGGTTTTCAACCATTGTTGAATTTGGATGATCTTCTCGGTAGTTTCTTGTATAATCTCCGGACCCGTAATCTGTCTATCCCCCACTTCACTCCAACAAATCGGAGACCTGCACTTTCTACCATAAAGTGCTTCAAACGGCGCCATCTCAATGATTGAATGGTAGCTGTTGTTGTAGGAAAATTCTGCTAACGGTAGATGTCGATCCCAACTGTTTCCGAAATCAATAACACATGCTCGTAGCATGTCTTCAAGCATTTGTATCGTCCTTTCGCTCTGCCCATCAGTTTGTGGATGATAGGCAGTACTCATGTCTAGACGAGTTCCTAATGCTTGCTGTAATGTCTGCCAGAATCTTGAAATAAATCTGCCATCCCTATCAGAGATAATAGAGATTGGTATTCCATGTCTGGAGATGACTTCCTTCAAATACAGTCATGCTAACTTCTCCATCTTGTCATCTTCTCTTATTGGCAAGAAGTGTGCTGATTTGGTGAGACGATCAACTATTACCCAAATAGTATCAAAACCACTTGCAGTCCTTGGCAATTTAGTGATGAAATCCATGGTAATGTTTTCCCATTTCCATTCCGGGATTTCGGGTTGTTGAAGTAGACCTGATGGTTTCTGATGCTCAGCTTTGACCTTAGAACACGTCAAACATTCTCCTACGTATTTAGCAACATCGGCTTTCATACCCGGCCACCAAAAATGTTTCTTGAGATCCTTGTACATCTTCCCCGTTCCAGGATGTATTGAGTATCTGGTTTTATGAGCTTCTCTAAGTACCATTTCTCTCATATCTCCAAATTTTGGTACCCAAATCCTTTCAGCCCTATACCGGGTTCCATCTTCCCGAATATTAAGATGCTTCTCCGATCCTTTGGGTATTTCATCCTTTAAATTTCCCTCTTTTAAAACTCCTTGTTGCGCCTCCTTTATTTGAGTAGTAATGTTATTATGAATCATTATATTCATAGATTTTACTCGAATGGGTTCTCTGTCCTTCCTGCTCAAGGCATTGGCTACCACATTTACCTTCCCCGGGTGGTAACGAATCTCAAAGTCGTAATCATTCAACAATTCAATCCACCTACGCTGCCTCATATTCAGTTGTTTCTGATTAAATATGTGTTGAAGACTTTTGTGGTCGGTATATATAATACTTTTGACCCCATATAAGTAGTGCCTCCAAGTCTTTAATGCAAAAACAACCGCGCCTAATTCCAAATCATGCGTCGTATAATTTTGTTCGTGAATCTTCAATTGTCTAGACGCATAAGCAATCACCTTCGTTCGTTGCATTAATACACAACCGAGACCTTGCTTTGATGCGTCACAATAAATCACAAAATCATCATTCCCTTCAGGCAATGACAATATAGGTGCCGTAGTTAGCTTTTTCTTCAATAACTGAAACGCTTTCTCTTGTTCATCATTCCATTCAAATTTCTTCCCTTTATGCGTTAATGCAGTCAAGGGTTTTGCTATTCTGGAAAAGTCTTGGATGAACCTTCTGTAGTAACCAGCTAGTCCTAAAAATTGGCGTATGTGTTTCGGAGTTTTCGGGGTTTCCCACTTTTCAACAGTTTCTATCTTTGCCGGATCCACCTTAATACCTTCTTTGTTCACTATGTGACCGAGGAATTGAACTTCTTCCAACCAAAATGCACACTTTGAAAACTTAGCGTACAATTCTTCCTTCCTCAATACTTCTAACACCTTTCTCAAATGTTCACCGTGTTCTTGGTCATTCTTTGAGTAAATAAGTATGTCATCAATGAAAACAATGACAAACTTGTCAAGGTATGGTCCACACACTCGGTTCATAAGGTCCATGAACACAGCTGGTGCATTAGTTAAACCAAACGGCATGACCATAAACTCGTAATGACCGTAACGTGTTCTGAAAGCAGTCTTTGGAATATCATCTTCTTTCACCCGCATTTGATGATACCCGGAACGTAAGTCAATCTTTGAATAAACAGACGAGCCTTGTAGTTGATCAAATAAGTCATCGATTCTCGGTAGTGGGTAGCGGTTCTTGATGGTAAGTTTGTTCAACTCTCGGTAGTCGATACACAACCTGAATGTACCATCTTTCTTCTTGACAAACAAAACAGGAGCTCCCCACGGTGATGTGCTTGGTCGAATGAAACCACGCTCTAAAAGTTCTTGTAATTGGCTTTGCAGTTCTTTCATCTCGCTGGGTGTGAGTCTGTAAGGAGCACGAGCTATTGGTGCAGCTCCTGGTACAAGATCTATTTGAAATTCAAAGGATCGATGTGGGGGTAATCCCGGTAATTCTTTCGGAAATACATCGGGAAATTCTTTTGCGACGGGAACATCATTGATGCTCTTTTCTTCAGTTTGTACTTTCTCGACTTGTGCTAGAACAGCATAGCAACCTTTTCTTATTAGTTTTTGTGCCTTCAAATTACTAATAAGATGTAGCTTCGTGTTGCCCTTTTCTCCGTACACCATTAAGGGTTTTCCTTTTTCTCGTATAATGCGAATTGCATTTTTGTAACAAACGATCTCTGCTTTCACTTCTTTCAACCAGTCCATACCGATTATCACATCAAAACTCCCTAACTCTACTGGTATCAAATCAATCTTAAATGTTTCGCTAACCAGTTTAATTTCTCGATTCCGACATATATTATCTGCTGAAATTAATTTACCATTTGCTAATTCGAGTAAAAATTTACTATCCAAAGGCGTCAATGGACAACTTAATTTAGCACAAAAATCTCTACTCATATAGCTTCTATCCGCACCCGAATCAAATAAAACGTAAGCAGATTTATTGTCAATAAGAAACGTACCCGTAACAAGCTCCGGGTCTTCCTGTGCCTCTGCCGCATTAATATTGAAAACTCTTCCGCGGCCTTGTCCATTCGTGTTCTCCTGGTTCGAGCAATTTCTAATAATGTGCCCCGGTTTTCCACATTTATAACAAACTACATTGGCATAACTTGCTCCGACACTACTTGCTCCACCATTACTCGTT
Organism: Rutidosis leptorrhynchoides; assembly: GCF_046630445.1. Classification (NCBI taxonomy): domain Eukaryota; kingdom Viridiplantae; phylum Streptophyta; class Magnoliopsida; order Asterales; family Asteraceae; genus Rutidosis; species Rutidosis leptorrhynchoides. Next base: position 620,394,683 of record NC_092335.1, read on the forward strand.
CTGACACCATTTGTTCCTTTCGTTCTATTAACCCCTGGTCCGTAGACCTCACACTTCGCCGCGCTATGACCATTTCTTTTACACTTATTGCAAAATTTGGTGCAGAACCCCGAGTGATACTTTTCACACCTTTGGCATAGCTGCTTCTGATTGTTGTTGTTGTTGCAGTTATTATTGTTGTTGGGATGATTGTTGTAGTTGTTGTTGTTGTTGTTGTTGTTGTTGTTGGGCCGTTTGTTGTAGTTGCGATTGATGTTGCGATTGTTGGGATAATTGTTGCGATTATTGTTGTAATTGCTGTTGTTGTTATATTGGTGATTCTTATCACCGTTTTCCTCCCACTTTCTTTTGACTTGCTTCACATTGGCCTCTTCAGCAGTCTGTTCTTTAATTCTTTCTTCAATTTGGTTCACGAGTTTGTGAGCCATTCTACATGCCTGTTGTATGGAGGCGGGCTCGTGTGAACTTATATCTTCTTGGATTCTTTCCGGTAATCCTTTCACAAACGCGTCGATCTTCTCTTCCTCATCTTCGAATGCTCCCGGACACAATAGGCACAATTCTGTGAATCGTCTTTCGTACGTGGTAATATCAAATCCTTGGGTTAGTAACCCTCTAAGTTCTGTCTTGAGCTTATTGACCTCGGTTCTGGGACGGTACTTCTCGTTCATCAAGTGTTTGAATGCTGACCACGGTAGTGCGTACGCATCGTCTTGTCCCACTTGCTCTAGATAGGTATTCCACCATGTTAACGCAGAACCTGTGAAGGTATGCGTAGCGTACTTCACTTTGTCCTCTTCAGTACACTTACTTATGGCAAACACCGATTCGACCTTCTCGGTCCACCGTTTTAATCCGATCGGTCCTTCGGTTCCATCAAATTCCAAAGGTTTGCAGGCAGTGAATTCTTTATAGGTGCATCCTACACGATTTCCTGTACTGCTAGATCCAAGGTTATTGTTGGTATGTAGCGCAGCCTGTACTGCGGCTATGTTTGAAGCTAGAAAAGTACGGAATTCCTCTTCATTCATATTCACGGTGTGTCGAGTAGTCGGTGCCATTTCCTTCAAAATAGTTAAATGGAACAAGTTAATCATACAGAATATTAAGAGTAGTTAATAGTATTTCGTAGCATAATATGAACTCATTTATAAAAGCTTTTTCTTCATATTAGCGTTTTATAAGTTTAAATTCGGGTAGTACTTACCCGTTAAGTTCATACTTAGTAGCTAATATACAATTCAACTACTACAATTCTATATGAAAAACTGATTATAATAATATTTCGCGTTCAAACTTTTATACAATATTTTACAAACTTACAATACCGCTTATTTTACATAAAGCATGAAATATAGCACACAATAACTTTGATACAAGATAGTTGTGAAGATAATTCTAGCTAGTACACAAGTCGTTCAGCAAAGGCAATAAAGACACGTAATTCATACGTCCAGAAACAAGTCATGCATTCTGGTTTTACTAGGACTACTTCCCATCCTTGGTCTTGTGCAACATAACCGTTATGGCCGTTGATAAGACAGCGTGTTGTAACGTCGCCAAAGGGACGAGGGTTATGTAATGTCCAACAGTCCCGTAATAATCTAAAAACCTCATTTCTTACCCCAATTACCGACTCCGTCACTTGTGGAAACGTTTTGTTTAATAGTTGTAGCCCGATGTTCTTGTTCTCACTTTGGTGAGAAGCGAACATTACTAATCCGTAAGCATAACATGCTTCTTTATGTTGCATGTTAGCCGCTTTTTCTAAATCACGAAGTCCAATATTCGGATATATTGAGTCAAAATAATTTCTTAACCCGTTGCGTAAAATAGCATTTGGGTTCCCCACAATATATGCGTCAAAGTAAACACATCGTAACTTATGGGTTTCCCAATGTGATATCCCCCATCTTTCAAACGAAAGTCTCTTATAAACCAAGACATTCTTGGAACGTTCTTCGAATGTCTTACAAACTGATCTCGCCTTAAATAGTTGTGCCGAGGAATTCTGGCCGACTCTAGACAAGATTTCATCAATCATGTCTCCGGGTAGGTCTCTTAAAATATTGAGTTGTCTATCCATTTTGTGTTTTTATACTGTAAAATAGACAAGAGTTAGATTCATAAAAAAAATACTTATTAATACAAGCAATTTTTACATATATCATAAAGCATAAGCACACTATATTACATATATTACACCACACGAATACAACTATCTTATTCCGACTCGCTTGTTTCTTCTTCTTCGGTTTTGGTTCGTTTTGCCAAGTTTCTAGGGATATATGATGTTCCCCTAATACGAGCCGTCGTTTTCCACATTGGTTTAGAAAAACCTGGTGGTTTAGAGGTTCCCGGGTCATTGTTACAACTTAAGGACTTCGGGGGTTGACGATACATATAAAGTTCATCGGGGTTGGAATTAGATTTCTCAATTTTATGCCCTTTCCCTTATTATTTTCTTTTGCCTTTTTAAATTCAGTTGGGGTAATTTCTATAACATCATCGGAATTCTCGTCGGAATCCGATTCATCGGAGAATTGGTAATCCTCCCAATATTTTGCTTCCTTGGCGGAAATACCATTGACCATAATTAACCTTGGTCGGTTGGTTGAGGATTTTCTTTTACTTAACCGTTTTATTATTTCCCCCACCGGTTCTATTTCTTCATCCGGTTCCGATTCTTCTTCCGGTTCCGATTCTTCTTCCGGTTCCGACTCTTCTTCCGGTTCCTCTTCGGGAACATGTGAATCAGTCCACGAATCATTCCAATTTACATTTGACTCTTCATTATTATTAGGTGAGTCAATGGGACTTGTTCTAGAGGTAGACATCTATCACATAATATCAAACGCGTTAAGAGATTAATATATCACATAATATTCACATGTTAAAAATATATAGTTTCCAACAAAATTTGTTAAGCAATCATTTTTCATGTAAACACGGTCGAAGTCCAGACTCACTAATGCATCCTAACAAACTCGATAAGACACACTAATGCAAAATTCTGGTTCTCTAAGACCAACGTTCGGATACCAACTGAAATGTCCCGTTCTTATTGATTAAAAACGTTCCATATTAATTGATTTCGTTGCGAGGTTTTGACCTCTATATGAGACATTTTTCAAAGACTGCATTCATTTTAAAACAAACCATAACCTTTATTTCATAAATAAAGGTTTAAAAAGCTTTACGTAGATTATCAAATAATTATAATCTAAAATATCCTGTTTACACACGACCATTACATAATGGTTTACAATACAAATACGTTACATCGAAATCAGTTTCTTGAATGCAGTTTTTACACAATATCATTCAAACATGGACTCCAAATCTTGTCCTTATTTTAGTATGCAACAGCGGAAGCTCTTAGTATTCATCTGAGAATAAACATGCTTTAAACGTCAACAAAAATGTTGGTGAGTTATAGGTTTAACCTATATATATCAAATCGTAACAATAGACCACAAGATTTCATATTTCAATACACATCCCATACATAGAGATAAAATCATTCATATGGTGAACACCTGGTAACCGACATTAACAAGATGCATATATAAGAATATCCCCATCATTCCGGGACACCCTTCGGATATGATATAAATTTCGAAGTACTAAAGCTTCCGGTACTTTAGATGGGGCTTGTTAGGCCCAATAGATCTATCTTTAGGATTCGCGTCAATTAGGGTGTCTGTTCCCTAATTCTTAGATTACCAGACTTAATAAAAAGGGGCATATTCGATTTCGATAATTCAACCATAGAATGTAGTTTCACGTACTTGTGTCTATTTTGTAAATCATTTATAAAACCTGCATGTATTCTCATCCCAAAAATATTAGATTTTAAAAGTGGGACTATAACTCACTTTCACAGATTTTTACTTCGTCGGGAAGTAAGACTTGGCCACTGGTTGATTCACGAACCTATAACAATATATACATATATATCAAAGTATGTTCAAAATATATTTACAACACTTTTAATATATTTTGATGTTTTAAGTTTATTAAGTCAGCTGTCCTCGTTAGTAACCTACAACTAGTTGTCCACAGTTAGATGTACAGAAATAAATCGATAAATATTATCTTGAATCAATCCACGGCCCAGTGTATACGTATCTCAGTATTGATCACAACTCAAACTATATATATTTTGGAATCAACCTCAACCCTGTATAGCTAACTCCAACATTCACATATAGAGTGTCTATGGTTGTTCCGAAATATATATAGATGTGTCGACATGATAGGTCGAAACATTGTATACGTGTCTATGGTATCTCAAGATTACATAATATACAATACAAGTTGATTAAGTTATGGTTGGAATAGATTTGTTACCAATTTTCACGTAGCTAAAATGAGAAAAATTATCCAATCTTGTTTTACCCATAACTTCTTCATTTTAAATCCGTTTTGAGTGAATCAAATTGCTATGGTTTCATATTGAACTCTATTTTATGAATCTAAACAGAAAAAGTATAGGTTTATAGTCGGAAAAATAAGTTACAAGTCGTTTTTGTAAAGGTAGTCATTTCAGTCGAAAGAACGACGTCTAGATGACCATTTTAGAAAACATACTTCCACTTTGAGTTTAACCATAATTTTTGGATATAGTTTCATGTTCATAATAAAAATCATTTTCTCAGAATAACAACTTTTAAATCAAAGTTTATCATAGTTTTTAATTAACTAACCCAAAACAGCCCGCGGTATTACTACGACGGCGTAAATCCAGTTTTACGGTGTTTTTCGTGTTTCCAGGTTTTAAATCATTAAGTTAGCATATCATATAGATATAGAACATGTGTTTAGTTGATTTTAAAAGTCAATTTAGAAGGATTAACTTTTGTTTGCAAACAAGTTTAGAATTAACTAAACTATGTTCTAGTGATTACAAGTTTAAACCTTCGAATAAGATAGCTTTATATGTATGAATCGAATGATGTTATGAACATCATTACTACCTTAAGTTCCTTGGATAAACCTACTGGAAAAGAGAAAAATGGATCTAGCTTCAATGGATCCTTGGATGGCTCGAAGTTCTTGAAGCAGAATCATGACACGAAAACAAGTTCAAGTAAGATCATCACTTGAAATAAGATTGTTATAGTTATAGAAATTGAACCAAAGTTTGAATATGATTATTACCTTGTATTAGAATGATAACCTACTGTAAGAAACAAACATTTCTTGAGGTTGGATGATCACCTTACAAGATTGGAAGTGAGCTAGCAAACTTGAAAGTATTCTTGATTTTATGAAACTAGAACTTTTGGAATTTATGAAGAACACTTAGAACTTGAAGATAGAACTTGAGAGAGATCAATTAGATGAAGAAAATTGAAGAATGAAAGTGTTTGTAGGTGTTTTTGGTCGTTGGTGTATGGATTAGATATAAAGGATATGTAATTTTGTTTTCATGTAAATAAGTCATGAATGATTACTCATATTTTTGTAATTTTATGAGATATTTCATGCTAGTTGCCAAATGATGGTTCCCACATGTGTTAGGTGACTCACATGGGCTGCTAAGAGCTGATCATTGGAGTGTATATACCAATAGTACATACATCTAAAAGCTGTGTATTGTACGAGTACGAATACGGGTGCATACGAGTAGAATTGTTGATGAAACTGAACGAGGATGTAATTGTAAGCATTTTTGTTAAGTAGAAGTATTTTGATAAGTGTATTGAAGTCTTTCAAAAGTGTATAAATACATATTAAAACACTACATGTATATACATTTTAACTGAGTCGTTAAGTCATCGTTAGTCGTTACATGTAAGTGTTATTTTGAAACCTTTAGGTTAACGATCTTGTTAAATGTTGTTAACCCAATGTTTATAATATCAAATGAGATTTTAAATTATTATATTATCATGATATTATCATGTATGAATATCTCTTAATATGATATATATACATTAAATATCTTTACAACGATAATCGTTACATATATGTCTCGTTTAAAAATCATTAAGTTAGTAGTCTTGTTTTTACATATGTAGTTCATTGTTAATATACTTAATGATATGTTTACTTATCATAGTATCATGTTAACTATATATATATCCATATATATGTCATCATATAGTTTTTACAAGTTTTAACGTTCGTGAATCACCGGTCAACTTGGGTGGTCAATTGTCTATATGAAACATATTTCAATTAATCAAGTCTTAACAAGTTTGATTGCTTAACATGTTGGAAACATTTAATCATGTAAATATCAATCTCAATTAATATATATAAACATGGAAAAGTTCGGGTCACTACAAATCAGATCTACATCATTCCAAGCATAGTCTTAACATAAGCATAATTACCTTTCCCTAACCCAATACTGATATCTTGGTCAACATTTCCCTGATCTGCATACTCCGGATATCCTTTCACTTTATTTACTTTTCTGTACTTAGGACTTTTAGCTAATATCAACTACTATCTTTTATTCAGGTAATTTAACTAAAAGACAATTATCCACTTAATCTACAATTCGTTAATCAGCAAAAAAATACGACACTAGATTAACTTACACCTTCTACACCTTAGAAAGTAAAAGTAAATTCAGGCCCCGCACAAAATAAATAAACGAAGACACTGTGTGCTACCGAACCGGACATCCTGCGGCCTAACGACACCGCACAAATAAAACCGTCCGTTAGTAGCATATCAGCGGTCGTTCACGTCAGGAATCAAGGTTGTTGATGTAGTTGCTATTCTTTCTTTTTTTCGTCTCGATTGGGTTGGTGTTCAGTGTATCGCTCCGTGGGTACAAGATCGAAAAGAATGCATTGGATGGATGCCTGGGCATTGAGAAGGAAGGACACTTTCAGAGGTGAAAGGCCATGGGGAGATACCCTTTGTGATCCATGGATCTCCGATCGGGAAACCGTATCCAAGCTCCGTGGCTAGTCTGCGCTCTTTGGACTTTTCAAACTTAGCGAACTGAAACATCTGAGTAGCTAAAGGAAGGGTAATCAACCGAGACCCCGTTAGTAGCGGCGAGCGAGAGCGGATTGGGGCTTTAAAGAAAAACAAAGACGAAGCTTCGTTCCTCATCAAAGTGTCCATTTCTTTTTCACCAGGTTTCATTCTCTTTATTTTTTGATTAGATGATGGAAAAACCAGCAAGCTACAGCTTGAAAGCTTACCTTCTTCTCTTCTGGAGAAAGGGCTTTCTTTATAGATGAAGACGTTGAGTAAGGGGGCGGAGCTTGAAGAGCGAAGCGAGCTGCGCTAGCCTATTATGTTTTTCAGCAGCAAGCTACAGTCTAACGCTTGCCTCCGGTGGCTAACCTAGGTTGGGGCAAAAACTCCAAAACTAGGGTTCTAAACCTTTCTCTAATAATCAGGTAAGCTTTCAATCCCCTTGACTTTCTATTAGATTAGTTTAGTCAAGGGCGCTGAGACGACCTGTCCTAATCCTCATGGACGAAGTCATCAACACCTGGTTTCATTGCGATGATCGACTCCAAGTAATGTCCTTAACATGAGCAAATGCACAGCGGAAGACTTAATTTGTACCTGAGAATAACATGCTTTAAAAAGTCAACATAAAGTTGGTGAGATATATAGGTTTGATGCTAGCAGCGTTATAACTATGGACCACAAGATTTCATGTTCATACATAATACACTCGCAAGTGTATGGAAAAGTCGTTGAGCACTTGGTAACCATACTTAACATTTAAATCACAGCAGCATATTCTTAAATAAACCCTACACCGTACCAAGTGTAGTAACGAAACGAAGTACTGTGCAACCGTTTAAAACTGGTCGTCCAGCCCGGTTGGGGTTGTCAGGCCCGATAGATCTATCAACAGGATTCGCGTTTACGCCCCTCACGTAAATATTAGCTACCAAGTATAAAGAAATATGCCATGGTACAACTCAACGTAGATTTCATTTTTGATCACTTGTGTCCATAACGTAAATCATTTATAAAAACAGTGCATGTATTCTCAGCCCAAAAATATTTAGAGTTTAAAAGGGGACTATATACTCACCTAATGTATTTTGTAGTAAAAATACATATAACATCATTGATCAAGTATAAGGTTGGCCTTCGATTCATGAACCTATATTATTCATATATCTATTAAAATATATAATGAAAATCATATAATTTCATCTAATAATTATATAATAACTATATATATTTGTTGTCGTATTTTACATAGAATTTGTACCTGATTTAGTCTATATGTTATAATATAATAATATTAATAAAAATTATAATTTTAATAAAAATCGAAATTTTAATAATTATGAGATTTCTAATAAAAATGATATTTTACCTAAATAAAATAATGTTACTTAATAAAAATGATATTTATAATATTAATAATACAAGAAGTGATAATACTAAAATAATGACATTAGTAATATTAACAATATTAATAAAAATGTTAGTTTTAAATCAAATGCAAATTTCAAAGTCGATAGATTTTTAATGAAGTTGGAACTGATAATATCAAATAAGATTATACCTTTAATATAACAATCCTACTTATTAGTGAAAACTTTGATAATAATAATAATCTTAATAATATTGATAATAATACTAAAATAATATTTCTGATAATAACTAAAATACTAATTTTGATAATGATCCTAATATTAATCCTGAATGATAATAATAATAATAATACTTATAATGATTTTTGTAGTAAAAAAATAATCTTAATGTTAATACTAATGACCTTAATAATAATTATAATTATGATAATGATAATAATAATAATAATAATAATAATAATAATAATAAAGGAAATAATGAAGATTAATAACTACCTCAAGTAAAATTGGTTTCAAAAAAAAAATGTGACAGCCCCTTGGACTCGAACCCGTGACCATAGCTAACCCGACACTCCTCTTAAACCATCTGGGCTGAGCCCGTTTTCTGTTTTAATACCCCTTTAAACTGTTATAACCCGTCTAATTATTTAATCCTATGTTCATCATCTTCTTCCATCTCAACTCGAACAGGAACATAATTCATTTAATCCTTGGTTTAACAGACGTTTTAAAGCTCGTAATATAATGTATATTTGAAACAGAAAAACGACATTTAATTAACAAGACCACAATTAAGAACATCACAGACCGTCGGGTACCATGATGAACCCAGATTCGATTCATGATTTCTGAAGCATTTTAACCAAAATTTATAACACGAAAAATATCCTAAATCTATCCTTGAATCTTTCTAAATCCTTAATTGAACCAGAAACATTCAAAAGAATTTCGAATTTCATTATAAACAAACTGTTTAACTTTTTAAGAATTTAATTTGAATCGAAAATTGGAACTCAATAGAAAAATTCGAGTCCTAGGATTTTCCAGATAGTCTAAGCAGGAGATTTCAAACCACCCTGCATTTATACATTTTTGAATTTGATATAAAATCGGTCCCTTGGTAATTTGAGTAATAACAGAGGGTATCGAATATGTTTATGAAGGTTTTGGTTATTTCATCATATAAAAGGAATTAATAGAGATTTAGATTGATACAGATAATTCGAATTAGGTTGTCCACTGAATCCAGTCGATTTATAGAACCATATGGGTGTCGATAGGAATTTTAAAATAAGAAGAAAATAAATAGATAAAACCAAATTACAGATAATTGATATTGATAGGCATTTGGATCTTAGCAGAAACGAATCTCTAAATTAAAATACAGATAATGACAAGGAGAAAAGATTTTATTTACATATATATACTTATATATATATATATATATATTTTTTTTTACATTTATATTTATATTTAATAGATATATTAATAATATTAATAATAATAATATTAATAATATCAAAAATAATAATACCAAAGTAATTATTATATTGTAGTTATAATATTAATAAGTAAAGTAATGGTACTAACTATATTAATTTCGGTGTATCTATTTATCTGTTCTTTGTATATCATAGATTCGTAAATATATGGATATAACCATATAACATTAATTATAATTAATGTATTAATATTACACATAATATAGTATTATAAATGATAACTAAAATAATAATATAATAACAATATTAATACTACTTAATAATAATTATTTTAATTATTATTAATAAAATTACCAATAAAAATAAATAATAATAATTAATTGGTGTTATTTTCTAGTAACTATAATAATGCTAGTAATAATAGTTTATAATTTCAATTATTAAGTATATAATATATATATATATATATATATATATATATATATATATATATATATATATATATATATGTATATATATATATATATATATATATCGTACATTCACATAAATGTTCGTGAATCGTCAGGCTTGGTTAAGGGTAACTAATTATCCAGATTTAGATTTCAGACTTTCTAGACTCAACATTAAGGTTATTGCTTATCGTGTCGGAAACATATAGAGATTAGAGTTTAAATTTGGTCGGAAATTTCCGGGTCGTTACAGTACCCACCCGTTAAAGAAATTTCGTCCCCGAAATTTGGTAGAGGTTGTCATGGATAATAATAGGAATGTTTTCATGACGAATATGAGGTAATAATAGAGTTTTATCATTATTGGGAGATATAGACAAAACGATTCGATCATATGAAGTACACGAGTGAAGTTATCACAAAAGAATGAAATGAGTGAATATGGAATTGTTTTAACTGATGACGTGGTTATGATTAATTTCCGGAATTTATGGGATTTAAAGAAAATCTTATGTAATAAGATTTGGTTCTTCGGCGATCAGGATTTTTTTGATTTAACGCGGTAATCTGTTTCGATTTCTCTGTCGGATATTTCACTATAAATCTACCCCCTTCGTTTCCTTATTTCCGTATCCCACATCTTCTACTTTTTCTCCTAAATTCTTACTTTAAACATTCGTCAATATGCTCCATCCCATTCTGATTCTTGATTTACTCTTAATTTTCACATCTGTCGTTGTTCTTTTTCATCTACCACCAGAAGAGTCTATTTACTTCTACTATACTCTTGTATTTATAGTATTTCTAATTCTCCCGTGTCTCTATATTGCTATCTGCACTGATATACACGGTTTGTAAATTCTGGGTGGTTGTTGGGTTTTATATCTTCCCGTTCTCGAGTCAAGCGAGCAATGGTTCGGAAGTCGTAGGTATGAAATTTGGAATGAACATAGCTAATGCTCTTAGAAAGAAATGATAATAGCACGATTTTGATTTGTCAGATTACCAGAATACCCTGGATAAGATAGAACTATCAAGATGATATGTTCCTAATATGTTTAGAAATTGGATGGAGTGTAAGAGCCGTGTAACATGGCACATGATGATGGTACTGTGAATCATCATATTCCATTAGAAACTTAACATGACTTACTGTAATATAATGAAGTTGATCAAGTTTCATTATATTATACTAATTCATGCATCAGTTCCCAACACTACTTCAAAACATTCATATTTTAAACTTGAAGGTTTCAGAATTTAGAAACTAACACAGTTTCTTTTATGTTGTAACGCAGACATTACGGAGTGATAAATGATCTCAGATAAGAATAGTGTGAAAATATCTCCAGAAATATGGAGAATATGTTTAACGGAAGATATGAAAATATCCTATAATTTCTAAGTTAAGATGATGATGAAGAATATCATCTGGAAAGATTTGGAATAAGGAGTAGGGTTCTTACTAACGGTTTCATCAGGCACTGAATCATTTGAATTCTTTGAAGTCAAACTTATTCTTTGTGATTTGTTCACGGTTTCCTTCATAGTTTCGTATAATCCACTTTTCAGTGCTAAATTTTCTATTGAGTTTTTCTAACACTTCCTTCTTTGTCATCAACTTTTGGCCATTAAGACCATCTACAATATGCTGTTTCGTAAGCATTTTCAAAGTTAACGGATCTGGGTAATCGGTTATCAAACCAAAGTGGTTTCGGGAGAATTGTGTTTTTAGATGATTAAACGCTTATGATAATATGGTGGAATATAAAAGGTTTTCCGATAACGACGGCGCAAGGACAAGATGTAAATATCGAGATTATAATAGAAGTAGTCTCACTGAGAAGTTGAAGTGGAGCTGTGACATAACTAGCTTCTTGGAAAGAAATTGTAGGGTTGTTTTTGCTAATAAATGGCAAAGGATTCAACACGGTATGTGTTAAACTATGGATTTGAATTCGAGAGTTTTTCAGGTGCATAAATCTTTTCTTCCGTAGATGAAGTGCGGTTGGTTCATCTTTCCGATCGAGGTGTTTTCAAAAATCATGAAAAGTTGTGAATGTGAATTGTAATCGCCAAGATACGAATGAGGTTTATGATAGAATCAAGTGGCAAACTTGAAGAATTGTTTAGTTTCATATGTTATAATCAACATTTTTAATTCATTTTAATTGTCCAAAGTTAGCAATCCGATTGTCCAATGGTCCAATAAATTAATATATAAATTAAATATATACTATTCGAATTAATTAATATGTATCGTGACCCGTGTACCGGTCTCAGTGTCGATCACAACTCAAAGTATATATATATTTTGGAATCAACTCCGACCCTGTATAGCCAACTCCCACCTTCACATATAGAGTGTCTATGGTTGTCCCGAAATATATATATAGATGGGTCAATATGATAAGTCGAAACCTTGTATACGTGTCCCGTTATTTAAGATGCGTAAAATAAATAAATATATATCATGACCCATTATACAACGTGTTGTCTCAGAATTAATCCGACGTATTGTTGTACATGTGTCCCGACAGTATGTACAGTGCAGAAATTAAAATTGCGAGAATGTAAATTGCGATAAATTAAATATTAATCAGTTAGCTGGGAACAGTTAGCCGGAACAGTTAGCGTGGAATCCTTAACAGATTTTCAATTTATTAGTTCGTTTGTTTCTAACACTTTTTATGTTGTCCAATATTTTCTTCATTATGCCACTTGTTGGATTTGGATAGGTCAAAATTCAAATATGAAATTTAAATGGAAAAGATTAATCTGGGATGAACGGATACGTATATCGGTGATTGCAAGTAGGATAGCAAATGACCGTTGAATCAGATTCGAAAAATGTACAGTATAACTTATTAATGTCAAATCCAAATATTCCTCGGGTACTACCCACCCGTTAAAATATTTTCATCATTATCAGTTTGTACGAAATAATTTTTAATTACAATCTTTATGAAAATATACTTGCATATATATTTTCATCGGATGTAATCATGGATTTAATGAGTCAATAGGATATTAAACTCATTTAATTTATTGTTAATACCAGATTACATAATCTCTAAAACTTTAGAAATTACATAATCACCATGCCGAACGAAGATATATGAGGTAGAACGATATGTAAAACGAAGTTCATACTCGGAGTACAGATGGTGATATTGGGGCGTGTGATATTGGTATCCGAGATACAGATTACGATGTTGAGGTTTACGACGCGGTTGTGGTTGGAGTGATAAGGGTATATAGTCGGCGTTGATGATGGTGGTCCTGGTGCTGCTGCTGGTGTTTGCAACCTTCGCACCATGTTCCCCAAAGCCGTCACGCGAGCGCGAAGTTTGTTAACTTCTGCTAGTACACCGGAATGATTGGCGGTTGGAACGAGCGGGTGAGTAAGATTCGAGATATGGGAAAGTATATAATCGTGACGAGATACTCTAGAAATGAGAGAGAAAATGGTTTCTCGAACAGGTTCGCCGGTAAGCGTTTCAGGTTCATCGCCAAGAGGAAACTTGGTGGATGGAAAAGATTTTTGATGTGGAATGATTTTCAGATATCGGATGATACTTTAACTATATAGAATATATATATGGTCCTAAAGATTTCGTAGGCTACGGAGGAATTTGCGGCATATGTCAGGCAAATCTACAGATACACTAAGATAGGAATTATCAGATACGCTAAGATATGAATTTCGTCTATACACTATCGATGCACTAAATGTAGTAAGACGTGTCTAGATTAAAGAATGATAAGCAGACAATTCCCTAAAGATGATAAGCAGATGGTTTCCGACTAGAAATGATAAGCAAAACCTTTTGACAGGTAGACACGGTCAAAGTCCAGACTCACTAATGTATCCTAACAACTACCAGTTAGACACACTAATGCATGGCCTGGTTCGCTAAGACCAACGCTCTGATACCACATGAGACGACCTGTCCTAATCCTCATGGACGAAGTCATCAACACCTGGTTTCATTGCGATGATCGACTCCAAGTAATGTCCTTAACATGAGCAAATGCACAGCGGAAGACTTAATTTGTACCTGAGAATAACATGCTTTAAAAAGTCAACATAAAGTTGGTGAGATATATAGGTTTGATGCTAGCAGCGTTATAACTATGGACCACAAGATTTCATGTTCATACATAATACACTCGCAAGTGTATGGAAAAGTCGTTGAGTACTTGGTAACCATACTTAACATTTAAATCACAACAGCATATTCTTAAATAAACCCTACACCGTACCAAGTGTAGTAACGAAACGAAGTACTGTGCAACCGTTTAAAACTGGTCGTCCAGCCCGGTTGGGGTTGTCAGGCCCGATAGATCTATCAACAGGATTCGCGTTTACGCTCCTCACGTAAATATTAGCTACCAAGTATAAAGAAATATGCCATGGTACAACTCAACGTAGATTTCATTTTTGATCACTTGTGTCCATAACGTAAATCATTTATAAAAACAGTGCATGTATTCTTAGCCCAAAAATATTTAGAGTTTAAAAGGGGACTATATACTCACCTAATGTATTTTGTAGTAAAAATACATATAACATCATTGATCAAGTATAAGGTTGGCCTTCGATTCATGAACCTATATTATTCATATATCTATTAAAATATATAATGAAAATCATATAATTTCATCTAATAATTATATAATAACTATATATATTTGTTGTCGTATTTTACATAGAATTTGTACCTGATTTAGTCTATATGTTATAATATAATAATATTAATAAAAATTATAATTTTAATAAAAATCGAAATTTTAATAATTATGAGATTTCTAATAAAAATGATATTTTACCTAAATAAAATAATGTTACTTAATAAAAATGATATTTATAATATTAATAATACAAGAAGTGATAATACTAAAATAATGACATTAGTAATATTAACAATATTAATAAAAATGTTAGTTTTAAATCAAATGCAAATTTCAAAGTCGATAGATTTTTAATGAAGTTGGAACTGATAATATCAAATAAGATTATACCTTTAATATAACAATCCTACTTATTAGTGAAAACTTTGATAATAATAATAATCTTAATAATATTGATAATAATACTAAAAT